>NC_056733.1:737214561-737317061 GCF_019279795.1 Protopterus annectens
CTTCAAACAGACCTCAAAGGGGCAGGTACGGACGCCCTAGGGGCAGAGGCCAGGCACAAGGTCCATTCAGGCCCAGACAATGGCAAACAACAACTCAAAGAGGGGGAGATGAAAGATCTCAACCCTTCAGGAAGCAATCACAATGACTTTCCTCTTCACCTGCCCAGCATAAGTACACAGGCAGCACCTATAGGAGGAAAACTGGCTCTTTTTACACAAAACTGGCACATCATAACAAAGGACAAATGGGTTCTGGATATTATAACCCGAGGATACAGATTTCATTTCCACACCTTACCTCAGATGAGAGGCATGCCAAACCTGCCAACAAACCAATGGGCAGAGGCTCAAAGACAAGTTGCAGCTCTCATGGATATGAAAGCAATGCAGAAGGTACCTACCAAAGAGCAAGGCCAAGGTTTTTACTCAAGACTGTTTCTAGTACCAAGAAATGACAAAGCCTGGAGACCCATCTTAGACCTTTCAGTTTTAAACACTTCCTTGGAGATTCCCAAATTCAAAATGCTCACACTACAGCAGCTTCTTCCCATGCTGGGCAAGGAGTCTTGGCTGGTAACATTGGACCTCCAAGAGGCATACCTGCATGTCCCTATCAGACAAGATTGCAGAAGATACCTCAGATTTTTGGCTGGTACAACGCATTATCAGTTTTCTGCATTGCCCTTTGGCTTATCTACTACGCCCAGAGTATTCACGAAATGCCTGGCATCAGTAATTGCATACTGCAGACAACGGGGAATACAAATTTATCCATATCTGGACGACTGCCTGATCCAAGCGGACAGCAAAAGCGTACTACTACAACATCTGGCATTTGTAATAAAGTTGCTAACTTGCCTAGGGTACACAGTAAACAAAAAGAAGTCAAAACTAATACCCTCACAACAAATAACTTTCCTGGGTGCCAGCTTGAATACAACGGCCCAGATGGCTTACCTCACGCCAGACAGACAAAAGCAACTGGTTCAATACTTCAAAAAAATGGCAACCTTTTCCCGGCTCACTGCAAGGAAATTCCTGCAGGCATTGGGGTACATGGCATCCTGCATTCAACTAATTGCATATGCAAAGCTGCATATGAGAAAACTACAATGGTACCTAAAAAGTGTATGGTCCCAGCACAGTTACAGCCTCGAAGCAAGTATACCTCTCATTCCTTGCCTGAAGAAAGAGTTTCTATGGTGGGCTCAGGCATGCCAAGCAAACAAAGGTCTACCTTTCGTCTTGCCTCCAGCAAAACAAACCTTGACAACAGATTTGTCAGACTACGCCTGGGGTGCACACATGGCAGGGAAATGCATTCAGGGCAGATGGTCTGCAAACCAGAGACACCTGCACATCAATCAAAAGGAGATGCTAGCAGTACAAAATGCACTAACTGCCTTCAAGGACCTCTTGCATCCAGGACAACTCCTAATAAGGACGGACAACACCACAGTAATGTGGTACATAAACAAACAAGGCGGAACACACTCCTACCCATTATGCAGGCAGGCAATGGCCTTGTGGAACACAGCATTGACTTACCAAATACAATTGCAAGCACAATTCCTGCCAGGAAAGGAAAACATGTTGGCAGACGACTTAAGCAGAAACTTAACAGACCCTCACGAGTGGAGACTACACCCTCAAGTGTTTGCAGGAATAATTCAAAGATGGGGTCTACCAGACATAGATCTGTTTGCCTCAGCCAGCAATTGCCAACTACAAAAATTTTGCACAAGGACTTACCATTCACTGGCCTGGAGAGTGGATGCCCTTTCATTCAGTTGGACAACATTGTCAGTCTACGCCTTCCCTTTTCTGCCTCTACTGACCAAGGTGCTACTGAAAGTCAGATCAGACAGACCACATATGATCATAATTGCGCCGGACTGGCCACGTCAGCACTGGTACCCACTTCTACGAACCCTGACTCACAGCCCACCATGGATCTTACCTCAATTCCCCAAACTCTTAACTCAGCTAAACTCTCAGATCCTTCACAATCAACTCAGGACCTTAAACCTAGCTGCATGGAAGATACCTTAAATTATCAATCACACTCCTCTCAAAGGACGTGCTGAATGTCATCCTGGAGGCCAGGAGGCCCAGCACCAGAAAAACGTACTCAGACAAATGGAAACGTTTCTGCGCATGAAACCAGGCCAGAGGTCTAGATCCCGACATCCCAAGCATTCCACAAATACTCCAATATTTAACAGAGATGCTACACAAAGGACTTTCTTTTTCATCTATAAAGATCCATGCTTCAGCAATCTCAGCTCAATATGATAAGGATCCCCCCTTTTCTCTCACCCATTGCTAAGGCAGTTTCTCAGAGGGGCAAAAAACATAAGACCCCCCCAGAAAACCACCAACTCCATCTTGGGATCTAAATTTTGTGCTGGAGAAACTAACACTACCTCCTTTTGAACCAGCCTTTTCAGCAGATTTACAATTCTTATCATGGAAAACAGTTCTTCTACTGGCTATCACCTCAGCACGCAGGGTCTCAGAACTGCAGGCTCTCATGGCAGTGGAACCTTTCCTCATTTTCCACCAGGACAGAGTGTCTCTATGAACCAACCCTTCTTTCCTGCCAAAGGTGGTTTCCAGTGTGGCTCTCAATCAGACCATACACTTGCCCACCTTTTATCCGAACCCACAGAATAAAGGGGAAAGACTCCTTCATTCCTTGGATATTCATAGGCAGTTACGTTACTACTTGGACAGGACAAAGCCCTTCAGAAAATCTGACCAGCTTTTTGTTTCCTATGCAGCAGGTTCAGAGGAAACGTATTTCCAAACAAACCATCTCCAAATGGATAGCACATTGTATCCGCTTTTGCTACTCACACCATGGGAAAGCAGTGCCTGCTAATATTAGGTCTCATTCTACCAGGGCTACAGCAACCTCAGCAGCCTTCCTCCGAGGAGTCCCAACTAAGGACATTCTGGAGGCAGCTACCTGGAGTTCAGTGCACACCTTCACCAAGCATTACCACCTTCCACTGTACTCTAAAACCAGGGCTGGCTTTGCCACTGCAGTTATGCAGGGCATCTTAGCTGCACCTAACCCAAATTAGTTCCTACCACCCAACCGTAGCTTTGGGATTCTACCCAAGTGTGATGACTGCAGCAGCATAGCACGATGAACATAGTACAGTTTTGTACCTACCATAAATGTAGATGTTCGAGTGTTTATGCTGCTGCAGTCCAGGTTACCCTCCCTCCATCCCCACTTCCTTACAGGGATTTTCCTTCTCACACAGGTACATCAGCCTTCTAGAGGCATATCTATATGGGGTATTTGCCTACTTATCCCACTTTTGTTTATTCTTCTATAGGAGTAAGGCTTACAAGCCACCTATTTTTTTTGCCTTATTACATTAGGGCACCTGACATCTGGGGCAAGAAAAACTGAAGAAAATGGCGTCGGCTGCCTCTTTTGTACCCCTGCCGCACTGACGTCAGGGAAGAAGCGACTAAAACCGACGCCGGACCAAGACTTTGGAATTCGGGCCGACTGCGGGTGCACCTGACGGCAGGATAACCCAAGTGTGATGACTGCAGCAGCATAAACACTCGAACATCTACATTTATGGTAGGTACAAAACTGTACTATAACTGCCACATCAACTCAGC
This sequence comes from Protopterus annectens, assembly GCF_019279795.1. Taxonomy (NCBI): domain Eukaryota; kingdom Metazoa; phylum Chordata; order Ceratodontiformes; family Protopteridae; genus Protopterus; species Protopterus annectens. Next base: position 737,218,210 of record NC_056733.1, read on the forward strand.
CCTTTCCAAGTGCAGCATCCATGGGCCCCGTCTAAGTTCCTCATTCACTTGCTGAATATCAAAAAAATTAAAACTGTGTCCGTGATGCATATGCGTGGCCAAAGCATTAGTTAAATTCAACTTCCTAATAGCATGTAAATGCTCGTATACTCTGTCCTTTAGTGCTCTAGTCATTTTTCCTATGTAATAAGCAGGGCATTGGTTACACCTAGCTACATAAACAACTGCTCCTGAGTTACAGTTCAACTTGCAGCCTGTTGTACACTTTCTACCATTAATTTCAACTACCTGTCCTTGATACATAAATTTACAAAAATTGCACATACCGCACTTTTTCATTCCTTATCCTTGTATTATAGGTCGGCCACCACTTTCAAGTAGCGCCTTTAAATGTTTACCTCTTCTTGCTACCATTTTAACCGTTCCTGCAAAATTATCTGTTATAGATTCCTCCTCTTCAATTATTTTCCAGTTTTTTACAAGAATAGCTTGTATCTCATAAAATTGTGTGTTGAATGTGGTAGTGAAAGTGACTATAATCAATACTCTTGTTACCACAACTTCTTAAATGCAGCCCTATAGAGCCTTCCTGATGCAGGATGGGTTTAAAATGACCATTCTTTCTCTTATGTTCAACCTTGGTGAAAAGCTCTTGCAGCATCCGTTTTGGGTAACCCCTACTCGTAAACATTACCATTAAATTCCTGCATTCTTCAACAAAATCAACATCCTTGCTCACCATCCTAGCGGCTCGGATGAATTGTCCTTGGACTACTGCTTTTTTGTTGGACATAGGGTGGGAGCTTTTGAAGTGTAAAAAGGAATTAGAGTAGGTGGGTTTCCTATGTATTTTAGCAAAGAATTTGCCATTCTCCCTATTCTTACTGAGGATGACATCCAGATAATTAATTTCTTGCTCCCCGATCGTATGGGTGAATTGTCAGAAACAGAAGGAGCCATCAATTCCATTGCAAAACAGGACTATAAAGAAAATGTGGGGCTATGGAGATCGGGACTCATATGGAACATTTCACGATATGAACTAGATGCAGCGGAAACTCAATTGTTATGTAAGGGTTCGAGTTTTATACCCAATGCTGATATTGCTCTTTGTGACATTTTAACACAAGTTAAAGTTTGTAAAAAATTGTATGAAATGAAGGATGCAAATGTTTTTAATGTCAGCTAATATTGATGTTTTGATTAAGGCATGTGAAAGGGATTTATATGATGCTCATAGATTAGTGTAAAATAGGCATATGGATAATTTAACCACACAACAACGTTCAGCGATCAGCTCTTTACAGAATAGCAGTAAAATAGTTATTCATCCTGCGGACAAAGGTGGGCTAGTGGTTGTGCTGGATGCTAACTACTGTTACACAGAAATGACAGAGATGTTATCTGATTTTAGAACTTATCAAGTTATAAATAGAGAAAGTGCTTTGAATATGCAGTATAGGATCTATTCACTTTTGCAAGATAGTTTAAGCCTAGGATACATAAGTAAAGACATTTATGAGTATTTTTTGTGGAAAACCCAGTGGTGCCCCAAATACATGGCTTGCCTAAGATCCTTAAGGATCCCTTAAGACCTAAATTTAGACCCATAGTAGATGGGGCTGGGTGGATGACTGAGCCTGTTTTTGTGTATTTGGGTAAAGAGCTTAAAAAAGTTCTTGAAGGTTATGAGGTGGTACTTAAAGATACTGAAAATGTTCTGCTGGATTTACACAACTACCTGGCAGGTAGTAATGTTAATGAGTTTGATTTAATGGTGACCTTGGACGTAGTGTCCTTGTTCACTTGTATCCCCAATAGTGAAGGATTAGAGATGGTTAAGACCTGTTTAATGAAAAATGGGATGTATAATGAGATGAGAGCTGACTTTATATGTATGTTGATGGAAATGGTGTTGGAATACAATGTTTTTTTGTTTGACAATACATACTACTGGTAAAGGTCAGGTGTTGCGATAGGGACCAGCTGTGCTAATGTATATGCTAACATTGTTATGAAAGAATGGGAGGAGATGTACATCACAGATAGCAGTGTGAAGCTTTTTCACAGGTTCGTGGATGATCTTTTAATTTGTTGGAAGGGTGACTGCAAATCTTTACATGCATTTGTGCACAACCATAACAGCAACAGTAGTTATCTGAAGTTTACATATCAGTGTTCTCCTGATGAGATCCATTTTTAGATGTAACTATTACATGAACTAATGGTGAGATACAAACTAGTGTGCACAGGAAGGATTGCTGCCAACCCTCTTTTTTGCAGAGGAGTATATGCATCCACCACAAATGTTCCCCAACATTGTTAAGGGACAAGCTTTTAGGGTCTCTAGGTTGTCATCATCACAGCAGGATTTTGAACGTGGACTTGAGTATTTAAAAGTGGCATTTACCACTCAAGGCTATTCCAGTAATGAAGTTAAGCGTGCTTGTGCACGCATGAAAAGAGATAGAGGAGGGAGAGGTAGACCCTATATATTAGGAAGAGGGGATCGATGTGATAGGACAGTGGTTGGTATCAACACTGTTTCAATTGTACTACCTTATGCACAGGGTTTACAGGCTGTGAAGCAAGTGATTAATAGGAACTGGCATATTCTGTTAACTGATGAGGAAACTGTCAAGATAGTTGGCACGAAACCTAGGTACACATTTAAGAATGGTTTAAACTTGAAGCAGCAGTTATGCTATCCGAGGGTGTCTTTACCAGAGGGAAATGTTTTTTTTTTTTGGAACTCTGGCATGTGGGAAATGCAGTTATTGTTCATTTATAGATGGATCTAGATATTTCAGGCACCCTGACACTGGATATTTGTGGCACCTAAGGTGTAAAGCTGATTGCAACACTAAAAACCTGGTTTATATTGCCCACTGTATCACCTGCTGTAAGTTTTACATAGGTAAAACAAATCACAGGTTGAGGGAAAGAATTATGGACCATGATTACTGTACAAGGATGAAATGTGAGTACAGTGCCATAGCTAAACATGTATTAACTGAAGAATGAAGTTATCAATTTAAGTTTCAGATTTTGCAAGTTATACAGGAAAGTTCTAGAATGGGGGATATAAGTAATAAAACGGAAACACAAGAGTTAAAATGGATTCTACACATGGGAGCCCATAGGGGCTCTGGATTGAATGGTATGGTCCCATTGAAACCTGTGTTAAAAGGAAGGAGAATTAAAAGATGAATTATTATGTTTGATTAAGATGAATTGTATGTATTTTATATATATATATATATATATATATATATCTATATATATATATATATATATATATATATATATATATATATATATATGAACCAATACAAGTTTTTTTTTTCCATAATATGACAGAATAATCTACCAATGTGTTTTAATGTATGATTTTTTATATGCACATTTGTTGTTTTAGCTGCTATTCCTTTAAATGTTAATTGGTTTATAGGTTTTTAAAAAATGGAGGGAAATGTGTGGCACATGACTGGTCTCTCTATATGTCCTTGGTGTATATATATATATATATATATATATATATATATATATATATATAAAATCTTTATGCATTGTTTTTATGCATCTGAGGAAGTAACTGATGTTATGAAAGCGCTTACGCTACGTTATTAAAAGTTTTTACATTCTGATTGGAGTTCTCTGGCTACTACTACTTGTAACAGCTGCCTTCTACTTGGTTTGGAGGGATATTTTTGCATTTATCTACTCACTTAACCTGTTGGGACTTACTTTTGGGACTGTTATTTTACACAGTTTTATGAGATACAAGCTATTCTTGTAAAAAACTGAAAAATAATTGAGGAGGAGGTATCTATAACAGATAATTTTTCAGGAAGGGTTAAAATGGTAGCAAGAAGAGGTAAAAATGTAAAGGTGCTACTTGAAAGTGGTGGCCGACCTATAATACAAGGACAAGGAATGAAAAAGTGCGGTATGTGCAACTTTTGTAAATTTATGTATCAAGGACAGGTAGTTGAAATTAATGGCAGAAAGTGTACAATATGCTGCAAGTTGAACTGTAACTCAGGAGCAGTTGTTTATGTAGCTAGGTGTAACCAATGCCCTGCTTATTGCATAGGAAAAATGACTAGAGCACTAAAGGATAGAGTATACGAGCATTTATATGCTGTTAGGAAGTTGAATTTAACTAATGCTTTGACCAAGCATATGCATCACAGACACAGTTTTAATTTTTGTGATATTCAGCAAGTGAATGAGGAACTTAGAGGGGACCCATGGATGCTGCACTTGGAAAGGGCTGAGTTGATGTGGCAGCTATCCTTATATTCCTATGTATAGCCCGGGCTTAATGATTATTGTGCAATTAACAGTATATTGAGGTTAAAAGCCTTACTTAGATAATAGAATGTAATTATTGTTATTTGTATATATATATATATATATATATATATATATATATATATATATATATATATATATGTTGTGCATGTATTCTTGTGCATATGATCTTATTATGTCTAAACATTTAAATACATGTGTCTTCATTTTTATATTTTTATTTTTATGGTGTTTCTGTAGGTAGGCTTGATGATTTTTTAATGTATATTAATTTGTTGTTGCCTCACAGCAAGAGGTTCTCCTGTTCGATTATCGACTGGAGTGCCTAGTGTGTGGAGTCTGCATGTCCTCCCCACGGTCGAGTGGCCTCCGAAAGACATGCGTGAATGGGCGTGCCTTCGCTGAAGGTTGGGCGTCGGGCTGGCAACTCGGCACCATAAAAATTGACTGCCAATCATTAGTGGACCAGAGTTCAGCTGTGGTGACCCCTAACCGGAAAAAGCCGAAAAGACAAACATTAATTTGTAGTAGTATTATGTCAGCAGATTTTAACAATATGTAATAGTGAGAATTTAAAAGGAAGCTTTGGAACTTTAAAAAGTAATTTGAAGTTTTGAATTCTTAATTAATGACATCGCTTCCTTTGGAATGGTTACTTAAGGGATTTTTAACGGTTGAAAGGTGGGTCTGATGAAGTTTGTCAATGTACAAATGAAAAGCACTTAACCATTGTAATAAAAAAGAGTTTGGTCTGAGTCCTGGCCATTTTTATAGCTATTTTTACAGTTGGTCGTGTTTTTATGTGTTTTTTTGGATATCCTCTAAGGGTACCTTTGAGAAAAACTTAGCAATCACAGCCAAAGATAATCATGAGGCCTTTTACAGCTACTTACATAGCTTAAAAGGTGTAGGACCCAAGCATGTGCTGAACAGTTTATTAACGGTATCACACACACTGATCCCACAGAGATAGCAAACCTGCTAGCAGACAGATTTGGTGAAAGTTTCACTCCTTTATCCCCTCCAAACTTATCACAAACCTTGCCTGCAACTCCCACCCTTCCCCCATCTACATATCCAAAGAGCAGGTCATTAAAGCCTTGTCTAAGGCAAAAAACACAGTCTCTATTGGACCAGATGGCATCCCAGGCTGTCTTCTAAACAAACTAAAACATGAACTAGCATCACCTTTAAGTACACTATTTAATCATAGCCTAACCACTGGCTTTATTCCTGCAGAATGGAGAACAGCATCAATTATTCCCCCTCAACAAAAGTTTCTTAGCAATAGACCCAGGTAATTATAGACCCATAAGTATGACCAGCCTCATCTGTAAAGCCATAGAACATATCATCATGGTCCTCATAAATAAATACATAGGCAACCTCCAAACCCTGGATCTGAACCAATTTGGCTTCATCAAGGGCAAATCCTGCCTGTTAAACCTAGTGGATTTCTTTGAAAATGTCATCAGGACCATTGACTAGGGCAAATCTGTGCGTGCTGCATGCCTCAACTTGGCAAAGGCCTTTGACACAATTCCACACTTGGGCATTACTGATAAACTTAGCAAATTGAATGTAAACCCCTTTGTTGTAAGATGGGCTGCCAGCTGGTTCACAAACCTGTCAGACACTATCAAAGCGGGTGACTCCACATCAACCAGCAGACCTGTCACCGGTGGGGTGTCACAAGGGTCATTGCTAGGCCCCCTTTATGGTATATACTTCTCAGAAGTTCAGGCCAAATCTAAGGGGCTGTGGCTGACCAGGTTTGCGGACAAATACAAACTGGGTGCAATTACTGAATCCCCAAACAATTTCAGTATACTTCAGAAGGGTCTTATGCAGTCCAATGACTGGTGTCTTAGTCATGGTCTCAAACTAAATGCAAAGAAATGCATCATTATTCCCTTTGGTAAAAACAATGTCTCTTCACACCATTAAATTAGCAACAATACCCTATGTACATACGAGGTAGTAAGAGATTTGGGATCACAAGTAGACTGCAACCTTAACTTTGACCACCATCTGTCTACTGTAGTACGGAAGGCTTTCTAAGTAGTTCACTTGATTAGCAAAGACCACCTGTAGATCAAAGGAGGTTATAACCCCTCTATACTCATCACTAATCATGCCCATAATTGAGTATAATTCCCCTTTTGGCATGTATTGCACAAAGGACCTGCAGCAATTGGAGACTTCAGAGGTTTCTAACTAAGAAGGTCAAGGGACTCCAACATTACACTGACTAAAGTCTCTGTCACTATACCCAGTATTGTACAGACTTCTTAGGGGAGACTTATGCCTGGCTTACAGAGCAATCTCCGACCCAGACCTAATGAATTTGCTGCATATCCATAAATCAAATGGGACTAGAGCTACCCATTCCGGGGACCTAAATGTGGTCTGCGACTTGAATAGGACATGCTGAAGGGACAGATTTGTCTCCCAGCGACTGCCATGTTTTTGGAATAGGCTTGCCAGTTCATGTGAAGCAGAGCACCTCTATGACACTGTTCAAAAGGAACCTGGAGGAGTGGATGGGGCACAGTAAATTCTTACAGGGGTAGTGCCCACAACCTTCCTAGACATGGGCAGTCATTAATAAATACAGGCCTGAGTATTCACTCGAGTATCTATGATATTACATTGGGATGAAATGACCTCCAAGTTGATAGCCTAGTAACCTCCTGTGAGTCAGTGGCGCATCACCCACTTCTGCAGTAATTTAAAATTTAGGGTTACGTGCTGAGAGATGGAAAGGAGCCCCCTTCCTTGTTATCATTACTCAGCATTATCTGATGGTAGTTTGGTACACTTACCTTTTTGATTGTGAATGGAAAACTCTATAGCCCTGTTTAATTTATAGATCGGTCTGCAGAGGAGGAGAGGAAGGGTGAGGTGCTGATAGGTGGCAATAAAAATCTGTAAGGGGACAGATGTGAGGGGGCAGGATCCTTTCAGGAAGGGGGTCGAGGGCTGAAGTAAACACAGTACTTTACATAGCAGATTTTTGCTGGAAACAGTGTTCTTTGTAAAATTGAGCCACAGCAGTTATACCTTGTATTGTAGAGTGTGGTTGTAGGAACATTAAATATACATCTCTCCATCTAACTTAGACTGAGCCAAAGTGGCTACGCCCTTGTATGGTAGACATTGGTGGGACTGATGCTTCTTCAGAGACAGCTGATGTCAGTCTTACAGGGATCTGATGTCCAGGCACCAGCCTTTTAATGATTCCCACTAACTTGTCATAGTCCGTTTTAAGTCAGATATGGGTCTTTTGAACCAGTGGAGTAAAGGGTGTGATAGTCACATGAGAATGTTGAACTCCTGCAGAAGAAACAGGTCATGGAGAAAAAATCCGGTCAGGTGTAATTGAAGAAGCCTCTTTACCCTGAACAGGAGGCTTGCTTGCAGTTAACACAGGGAACTTCACTTTCCCTTGTGCCTTCTGCTTCAGCATTTTTTGCAGGTTTTCAATGTTTTTTAGCTGTGCAGCATGTTTCTCTGTGACTATTTCTCACCCTGTTAAGATGATTTTTCTCATTCCTTGTAAAATAGAGTCTTTGAATTTCTTGGTTCAGGGTAAACTTTCTGTCAGTGTTAATTGATGAAGCATGCTTTGCTGTCTCATCTTACGTGCACATCAGGAAATATGCACAGCATCAAACATCTGGGGTGAGAGAAACGTTACATTAGAACCATCTTAATAAATTTCAGATAGTGTAATGTAAGTAGTTGAAGCACAGATCGAGATTCATAGACAAGTTGTGTAGAATGCAGACTGCAGTTTTGCAGGAAGTAGCCACACACAGGCTAGTAGCGGTACATAGTCCACTGTTGCTCTACAGTGCATGGAATATAAATGTGCTGTAGAAGGTGCAAGCAGCTGACCATATAATGTATACACATAAAAATGGATTATGTAAAAGAAGCTGTAATGCTGTACAGATGTATACAAGGTAAACATAGTCACATGTAAGGGAAATTCTGCACTAGTGTTAACCTGACTAAAAGTTGCAGACAGAGAGAATGATGAGTTAGCAGCATCCATCATGCAGAAGCATGCAGTTGTCATTAGCCCAGCTGCTTCCCACAGATGTGTGCAAGGTGGCATCCATCAGCAAAGGAAGTGCCACTGCCAAAGGGTGACATACTGAAATGATCAGGGCATTGTACAGGCTGTGGTTGATGCCTGTTTTTCACACTCACACACACACACACACACACACACACACACACACACACACACACACATATATATATATATATATATATATATATATATATGTGTGTGTGTGTGTGTGTATATATATATATATATATATATATATATATATATATATATATATATATATATATATATATATATATGTATATGTATGTGTATATTTTTGCCACACACTGGCACACACAGACTTCCTGCAGGGTCCATCTTCTATGTTAAGACTTCCTGATATGAGTTTGAGAGGGCAGTCATCCCACATGCCACCACTGAGGATCCTCTGGGAAAACAAAGGTGACAGCTTTACAGTGCTGTGGTGGATAATACACAAGTATAACGCTAACAGTACTATAGCAAATGACATAGGTTGCTATATGCTTTTAACAAAGCATTGCATCTCTAAGCAAACTGACAGGTATGTACAGGAGCAGGTTGTCTTGATATTGTGAGCTACGTTGCTGCCAGTGCTGTATATGTACCCATGACAAGTGCAGGGCCGCATTTTATTATTGCAAGTCTTATGCAAGTGGAATACCTGTATAAAGGTACATATACTTATGAAGGTAGGCAAAGACAGCTTACAGTACACTGGCAGACACTGCTCATCTCCACAGAGTTACCAATAAGTATTTAAAATTATTTTCCTCAAAACACTGCTATTTCTCCAAAATAGCTTTTGAGATCTTTGTAGGTTACCATCCAAACTAGTGATTTTTTTTAAAAAACAGTATGGGACTTTATGCCTGTATATACAGCATATATGCAAATAAAACCAGCTCTTATGAATATATATGAATCATTTTATTTTGTTGCTATGCATCTGTGCCAAAACCTGCAGCTTGGTGGCCATGCACTCATGCAAGGAACCTGCATACATTTGCATGTTGTACATCTTCACAGCTGCAAACTGCTATCCCATTTAGAAAATCACATTGTGTGCATGATTCAGAACTACAGGTTTTATCTTCATGAATGAGATACCATTTTCCTGAGCATGTTCATGCAGCAATATCTTTTTTTTTCATGCAAGTGCTCAGCAGAGAATGCCTGTATGGTATGTGAAGGGGAGCATGATAATACTCTGTTTCTTTCATGACCATTTCAGGGGGTTACTGTTGGGTGAGTGCTAGCTTGTTCTGCAAGATGTGTGCCTTGTATGACCAGGGTAGGGGCCATGGGCATAACAAGGGCAGGGGAGCAGTGCAGTCACTGGTATGATGACCTGTCATGTTATCACCTGAATAATGTTGGGGCAATGAAAGTGCAGGTTAGGCAACAGTACCCAGAATGGCACTGTAAATGGGAGTGCTTTACTATATTTTAGGTATTTTTGGGAATTGTTCTTCCTATTGGCAGGTCTTTGTGTCATTCACAGTATCACTGATGTGTGCTGATTCTGCATCAGATGGAGGGCTTGATAGAATGCACAACCTTTTGCAATGGTTTCTATATGGAACTGTTATGGCTCACGTCAGGATGTTTACACTTTACCAGGTGAGTCCCTGTGTGTACCAGGCCATATTTCTATGTAGATATATTAACATATCCACAGGGGAGAGATGCCTGATGCCTGAGATACAGCAACTGGAACATACAAAAAAGAAAGTAGGTTACATTTATAGCATCTTATTTTATACATGTTGCAGTTGTCTGATTTTACACTTTCTTTGTCAACATGAGCAGAGCAAGAAATGAACTGTGTAGCCTGTTGGAGGCAAGCGAGAGAGATTAGTGGTCAGTTATTTCATTTAACTAGTACTGACTGGTATTTTAAATCTATTCCACTGGCAGGATAGATTCATTCATGGTTATCTTCCTGCAGTCTACAGGTCTTGATGGTAGATATGCTCAGCAGGCAGTCCCACTATGATCCTATCCTGCTGAGGCTATATCTGATGAGAGTGAGGAGGAGGATCCTGAAAAGGGGGGGGTCCCCTAATCTCATTGAGAGTTAGCCTGGTACCATTGAATAACACAGCCCAGCTGCAGCCATAGCAGGTGGCAGAGACTGCAGGACAGACATATGACCAAAGTAGAGAACCTTCTGGAGCAGATTTGATCCACTGGCTGATTGCTATGGTTAAGCCACCTGGGGGAAGTGTGACTCATATCACTGGCCACCTTGATCCATCTCCTTGCGATTGATCATATTAATGTTCTTCTGGCAAAGGGTGGTAGATGGCACACTGCTGCTGTTGCCCCAGACTGGTGTAACTCCTTTCTCTTGAGTCAGGCTGCATACAGTGAGTGTGTATAGTCTAACCATCCTGGTCACCATTTCTTTACCCTGTGCTTGTATCTTTTCATCCCATATTTCATCAGCCTAGTGTGTACACGTTCACCCCTATGTGTGCTGTTTATGTTTCTGCCCCATCCACTGACCATCCCTCTTATTTTTCTTTCCTTTCAACCTTCCCTGCTTCCTTTCAGTCTGTTTAAAGAATAAAGGTGCCCTATCCCCACAAAAAAAAAAAATGTTGCCTGCCTTTTCTCCAGAGTTTGATTCTCACGCTTGGAAAGCAAATTTGGCTAGGCTTAAAATGTCTCATAAGGGCAGCTACTGTAGTACTTACCCATAAGCCTATCTGACTCTGTCCCTCTCTCTCTCCTTGCTACCTTCCACATTTTGCTACATTCCTATATATCCCTTTCCTCCCTTTTGATGCATCTGAGAGTTAACACGTGGGCAGCATTGCACTGCATTAGCAAATACTGTGTGGCTATACAGGTTTATGCTGTTTCACTGAAGGATGTCCTAGTTCACAGTTTTAAATGCATGTCAAGTCATCTGTATCTTTATTGTGTCATGTGCTAGTATACTGAACGTTGAGTCCCTCGTCCATAGGCCATGAATTGTTCACCTCACCTTTTCACCTGCCTCCTGTAGTATTTGTATACTTTTTTGTGAGTGATTTTGTAGGCCACTTTTGTATGCTTCATTAGAGTTGGTCAATATTTGTTAAGCAGACTGGGTTCTAACTGTTACCAATGGAGTCAATATCTACAGGTTTCAAGAAAAGTAATTCTTGTAAGCACAAGATTCCATCCCAAGACAAACAGGTTTTGATTGTGGTGTGCCTTTTTCTTAACATTTGATTGCAAACTGATATTTGCTTTGCATTTGACGTGCATATTGACTGATATAAGAAATAAGTTGATATTAAATCGATAACTGCCCACGAAAGGGTTTGTTGAGGTGCCTACCTCGCAAGAGTCTGAATGTCATGTTCTGAGGTTGTCCAAACCTAAGGATAAAGTAGAGATAGGGAAAATGCAGAAAATGCGGGGGGAGAAAAGGGAGAAGAAACATGGTTTCTCCAAAGAGTCTACTCCTGTTCCACAAAAGAAGAAAAGAGATGAGATGATGATGGTTCTGTCAATGAGAGTGGTGTTTCAGGAATACCGATTAATGCTGCAGAAGGTTAGCAGTATAAACTTTCCAGGCAGGGGAGTTTCTCTTCTGTGTCCACTCTACAGGGTGTAATTAGGCAGACTTGTATCCTCGAGACCTTTGTCAGCCAGTTCTATTAGGCTGTCCCACAATAATTACTCGATAAAGGCAGATGTCAGCTGTATGGAAGACGATGATGGTTCTTTTGCAGGGGTAGACTAAGATGGTTCCCATCCCTTCCCGTTCCATGGTTGATGGTGATTCCTTGTCTCTGTCCTCGTTCCCTCCAGTCTTCTAATTGGCACCTGTCATGGTGTTGATTCCAGTGAGACCAGTGAGCACACAATAAGACCACAGAGTAAGTGCTGACAAATGTGTGAGTTTTATATTGATGGTGGTTTTGGATTTGGGGCCATAACCATTTTCTTTTATGCTTTCCATGTCAATGCTGCTATAGATTTTTTAACAAGAAACATCTTTATTAAATTATTACATTTGACATAGACAATCTTGCATTTATATAAATGAAAACAAACCATATTAGCACAATTCCAGTTGTAAACATTATACATTACAAACTGTGTTGGCACCAGTCATTGTCAGTCAGACATTACATAGCTCATTCAAATCATGCCTTTTAAACCTCATTCCTCCTCTGCATGTATTGTTCCCACAATTCCCATTTTTTCTGTCTAATTTGCTCCTACCCTTTTCTAAAGATCCCAATTCCAGTTGTTTTATCTCTGTTGCTATATTCATTACTTCTAGTACAGTTGGTTTACAGTGTGATTTCCATTTTCTAGTAATTTTTTTTTTTAGCGGCGGTCATAATTAGACTCAGCAAGGCCTTACTTTGCCTGGGCAATTCTGATTCTGTATCATAGATCAAAAAAATCACTTTGTACCAATTTGCTCACCCAGTATTTCTGACAGAGTAGTTTGCAGGAAATATTTAAAGTCTGCCAACTCATTACACTCCCAGACAATATGTATCTTCTTCCCCATCACACCTCCAACAGTTGCTGTCTACCTGAGGAAAAATTCTTTGGAGTCTACTTGGGATATAAAATACCAATGTAAACACTTTCAAGCAGAAATGCTAAATCCTCTAGAATTTGTTGCATATTTGGGAGACATACATATATCTTAGAAATAAAAACAGTGTTTACCAGGTCATCAAATCACTACTAAATAAAATAAAACGATGACCAAGAAGGTGAAACAATGAAGTACGGACCGGTGCTGGCAAGACAAGTCAGAGTTTATTAACCACAAAGCAAAAATACATAAACGTCACCCAGTACACAGTAGGTTTTCATTTGTCCTACTTCATCAGATGTGGGCTGATACAATGCAAGAACCTTTTATACTATGTGCTATGTCCTAGTTAACCAATCAGAATTACTAAATGTCTATGCACATAATCAATCAAGATATACATACATAAGTAAATAAATACATATAACCAACTGTTAAAATTGTTTAAAATAGTTTAAAATGAAAATATGGGGACATGTGCCTACTTACTACCATGATCCTAATGTAAAAACACTTCTGATTGAAAAATACATTGGATTTTAAAAGGATAAAGACATACATATAGCCCCCATTGTTTCTATGTGAATTGCTTATCCAGTCTGTCTCTTCCCAATCCTTTCTAACCTCTTCTGATTGATTTTTATAGTTATCATGCAATATTTTGTATGGTCTAATGATTATTCCTTTTTAACAGCAGCTTCTATTTTAGATTTTATTGAAAACTCAACCAGTGCTGGGCTTTTGATTATGATCCCCCTATTTCTTTCTCTTTGCCTATACTCCATTATTAATCCTTGATAGGAAAGACAATCTCTATCCTGTTATAGATGTTAGTAGAATTAGTGTTGGGTGATTTCCCTGTACCTGGTGTCAGAGGCAAGTAGTTGATGCCAATTTAGATGCATCTTTGAGTTTCCACTTCCTTGGTTTTTGAGCCTTTGACCCCAATAATCTTGGTGACAGCTTGAGAGGTAGGACATTTTTTAGTTTTGGTAGTTGGTGCTGACCAATTGATGTCAGTAATGTTGAACATGTTGGCGTTGGTGCAGGTCTGTACTAATATTGGCTGTTTGCCATCAGACCCTTAGTACCAAGTGCCTTTTCAACACTGACCATAACATAGGCACTGTTCTGCACGTGCTGCCTCTGGATTCCATAACAGCCCTGGTCTCAATCCAATGCATGCTCCTTTCTGTCCCTTCAACAGCAACTTCTGCAAGTAGCTGAGTGGATCTCACAAGTAAAATAGTATAAAATCCACAACAAGAAACTCAGAATCTGGCTATCTTAACTAAAAAAGGCAGTTTATTAGCAAGCAAAGCTTTCAAGTTCAAAAACTTTCTCACCACTTTAAATCAATTAACATATTATTCCCACAGGTCTAAATAAAATTGCCAGCCTATCACAAAAAGATTAACACACACATGACTGTTAAAAACCTTTTAACTACATAAAGGTAACATATTTAAAATATATTCATATCAAATTAATTACAACTGCATTAAATATAATGAATACTAGTAATGTGCAAATATGTATATATTAATAAATAATTTAACTAACTAATATATATAGTTCATGTAGCCCAGGAAAAACTGATCATAAATATCCTTGTTTAAGTTTTAAAACAGGTTTTATACTATTTTTTAAATTTAACAATGGTAAAGAGTCAATTCTAAAATAGTCAATCCATCTATTTTCTGCTAGTTCAGTTTTGTTCAACAGATCACCCCCATGTTTACTCATAATAATTCCCCAGAGTACCTTAAACTTATGTTCGCTGCCCTTTTGAATAATGTGTTTACTTTAGTGCATTTGTTTCTATACATCTACGAATATCAGACAAATGAGAACCTATTCTCTGTCTAAAACTTTTGATTTGTTTTTCCTGTATAGAAACATTCGCATTTTACTTAGAAATGTATACCACATTCTCTGTAGAACAAGTGGCAGATACCTTAAATATAAATTTTTATTTGGTAATAGAGTGCATATATTCCGTATCCAAATTTATATACTTGCAATACAACAGTGCCTTTTTTTTTGCCATTAATAGAAATTAGATGCAGTCTACAAAATGCTAAATCTTTATAACATACATGTTGTTTTAGATTTTCTTTTTTAAATACAAAATGCTGTACTGTACTTCTCCGACTATTTTTCTAATTTCTATGTCTGAATTAAAAAAAATCCGATTCAGTGGATTGCCTTGAGATCAACAATGTGAAACATTCAAAAAAATCCACATCTTAACCTCTAATATGAAAATCTTGAGCCATACTTTCCATCTCTTCTATAAAATTCCCTCTTACTATATTTAATCTTCTAGCTTGCAAGAATTGGCTTCTAACTATGCTTTTATAAGCATGTCTTGGATGGATGCTATTAGAATGCACATATCTTGTGGCTTGGTTCTCCATTCTACATATAATATCAAACATTCCATTGTTAAACATTACAGTTATATCCAAAAACATAATTCTTTCATATGACTAGTAAAGATCAAATATAAGAAAGCTGGTTATCCCCTGTAATTCATTAACAGATAAAAGTGATTCAGTATCAGAATTATGTCATCCACAAAGCATTTGTTGAAAACCATATTTTCATTCTTGTATACATTAATAGAATCATTGCTGAATATATTCATCTCTTCCCACTTGGAGAGAACTAAATTAGCATAGGTGTTCACAACAGAGTACCCATTGCTACACCTAGTAGTTGGTGAAAGTACTCATCATTAAACAAAATATTTAGAACAATATCTAACATAGAACACATTTCCTTATAGACTAAATACCGTATTCATTAGGAATAATGGTAAATAGTGACTTAATATCCATGGTAACTAAAATAACAGGATTTGATGCATTGTCTTGAGACCAACCATGTAAAGCATTCACAAATCATTCATATCTTTTGTATAGCTCTTACCATAACATAATAGGCTATGTAATTGGACTTCTAAATATTTGGATATTGCCATAGTTATCCACTGACTACTTGAGACTATAGGTCTCATAGGTGGCACATTAGCATTTTTATGGATTTTAGGCAGCCCATACATAATCGGAATAACTGAATTTGCAATATATAAGTAGTTCTAAGATTCAGTGGTGATTAAATTATCTATCAGTAGATCATTAACCCTATATCTTACACTACTAGTCTAGGTTTTGTCTACTCTTAAATATAGCAGGATCCAACAAAATCTTATATATCCAATCAATATAGTTATCACTAACCATATAAGAATTTTTCCATCTTTATCAGCTGACCTTATTAATATATCATCAATGGTACTCAACTTATATAAAGCCTTTCTTTCATCTTAATTGAGCTTATAAAAGCTTTTCCCTTCACATTCGAAATAAAAATGATACATTTCCTGTTTATAAGGACTAATACGGAATTTGCATTATCTGACCGTGAAGGACTAGGTCAACCGTATTTTTCTGAGGCAAATACATCTAGGAATACTAATCAACATAGGAAATGTTCTTTAAGCTATATTACTAAATTTAATAGACATACTACTCCAATTAGAAAAATAATACAAAGAAACTGGGCAAATTTGAATTCAGATCCACAAATTAGAAAGGCAGTCAGAGAAGTGCTGCATTTTTTATTTAAAAAAAGAAAATAATCAAAAACAATGTGTCTGTTATAAAGATTTAGCATTTTGTAGACTGCATCTAATTTCTATTAATAGCAAAAAACGGTACTATTCCCTGTAATAACAGTGTGTATTGCAAGTATATAAATTTGGATAGGGAATGTAAGCACCTTATTACCAAACAAAAATTTATATTTAAGGTATTTGCCACTTGCTTTACAGAGAATGAGGTATACTTTGCTAACTGCATAAAATGTGATTGTTTCTACATAGGAAAAATAAATCAAAAATTTAAAGGGTGAATAGGTTCTCTTTTGTCTGATATTTGTAGATGTATAGAAACAAATGCACAAAGTAAACATATCATTCTAAAGGGCAGTGAACACATATTTATGTTTAGGTTATTCCAGAGAATTACGGTGAGTAAACACTGGAATAATCTGTTGAACAAAACTGAGCTAGTAGAATATAAATAGGTTCATAGATAGGTACTAGGCTATTGGCCCTGGGGCCTATATAAGCCTAGCCAAAACAGTTCCCTGACTTTCACCACCCAAGAAAATTATTTTCTTGTGCCCCTGTCAAGCAGTGCCACAGAAGTGATCCCTGGGGGGAATTTTCTATTTCCCATCCAGTCGTCAAGGTTTTTCTTAGAGGGCCAATGAGGAGCTTTGCTTGACATGAATGTGTAGTTTGTTCCAGAGTATGGGAAGTCTCTGGGACAGGAATCTATCCCTCCAGCATGTTCTGTTTATTGTGGTGACAACGTTTAGGTCCTTGGAGCATTTGGTTCAGAGAGATTGGGATTTCTCTAAGTGTAGCATGTCCAACAGCTCTGGGTTTGACATAGCTTTGTATGTTAGGCAGAGATCGCCTCTGAGTAGTCAATATGCAATGGAGTAGAGATGGAGTTTTTTAAGACTGTTTGCATATGGCATCTGTTTGAGGCCGGTAATCCTCTTAGTGATCTATTTCTGTGGCCTTTTCAATTTTTGTAGGTGCCTTGTGAGATACATGCCAAATGGGGCATTGTACTCTATAATGGGTCTGATGAGGGATGAGTAGAGAGGAACAATGACCTCCTTTTTTCTAGAGGAGAACCCTTTTGTGATGAGGTGTGCCATGTAAAAGGATTTTCTGACTACTGTGGCAATGTGGTTATCAAAGGAGAGACTACTGTCCACCTGTGTCCCAAGGTCTCTTATCACACTTTCAGTGTTTAGTTAGCTGCTGCCTATGTGGTGGTTCATGGGTACTGAGTTTTTCCCAAAGGGGATGGCAATGCACTTCTTGGCATTGAGCTTGAGGCCATGACTTTGACACCAAGCATCTGTCTCTGTGAGGCCCTTTTGTAGAATGTCTACATCATTAGTTTATTCTATTATGGCTCCCAGTTTGCAGTCATCTGCAAACTTTGTTAGCCAAAGACCTTCTGTGTTGGCCTGCACTTCAGAGAAGTAGATGCCAAACAGGAGAGGACCCAGGACTGAACCCTGTGGTACTCCACTCGTCACTGGTCTGAAGTCGGGACTTGGAATCGGCTACTTTTACTGTGTGGGTTTTGTCAGTGAGTCAGTTGGCCACCCATCTTGTGACACAGGGATTTATGCCCAGTTTAGTGAGTTTATCTATAATTCCAGAGTGGGGGATGATATCAAAAGCCTTGGCGAGGTCGAGATAGGCTGTGTGCACTACCTTCCCCTCGTCTATGGTTCTAGTGACTGCTTCAAAGAAATCAATCAGGTTTAGTAGACATGATCTACCTTTTACAAACCCAAACTAAGTGGGGTCCAGGGCTGGAGGTTACCTATGTCTTTGTTTATAAGCTCCAAGATGATATGTTCCATGGCCTTGTAGACCAGGCTCGTCAGGCTAATAGGGTGGTAGTTTCCAGGGTCCATGGTGACACCCCATTTCTGGAGTGGGATAACCATCACTGTGTGCCATTAAGTAGGCACATAGCCTGAGGTGAGGCTATGATTGAAAATGGTGCTTAGGTGGGGTGCCAGTTCGTTCTGTAGTTCATGCAGTACACAGCCTGGGATGTTGTCTGGTCCCATGGATGCTGTGTTCTTGGCTTTGGAGAGTGTGGTCTTTACTTGTTAATCCATGATTAGAGGGACTTTACATTCTTCCGGTATTAAGATGCTCCCTTTAGAGGGTAAGAGGGGGTAAAGTTAGCACTGAACCTATCTGCCAGGATGTTGGCATTATCGGTTGGTTCTGTATATTTAGTGCCATTGTGCTGTAGCTCAGAGCAGATCTGAGTGTTGCCATTGAGATTCTTGACATAGCTGTAGAATGCCTTGTGGTTGTCTTTGGAATCCGTGGCAATTTTATTTTCATAACTGGCTTTGGAGGATTTTATGAGGTATCTCAGCTTCTTGCTGAGGCTGGCCAGGGAGTTCCTCAGATCTTGAGATATTACTCTTTTTTTGCAACACCTTCTTCCTTCTGTTGTAGAGTTTGTTTATGGCAGGGCCCAGATTGGCTTCCTTTTTTTGGAAGATAGCGTCTTGGTTCTGTTGGGGATGGCACGATCCATGCACTCGTGTATCTGCTTATACAATGCATTAGTGAAAGCTTCAGCAATCGTACCTCTATTTTCCATCTGCATGAGTGTTGTGAAGTTTGCCACTTCTGTTTTAAGAAGCATGAAGTTGGCTTTGGAGTAGGTTTTTGATGGTGGTTTCCTTAATAGGGGGGGTGGGGGTAGGATATAGATGTCTAGGGTGATTAGCTTGTGGTCGGATCTGACCAGTGAGGAGTTGACCTCTGGTGTGGAACATCCGTAACCCATATTGGTAATGGCCAGGTCTAGGATATTGCTGCCCCTGGTGGGGGTGTGGGACAAGCTGATCCAAGGTGGTGTTGGAATTTATGAATTACAAAAAACATTGAGCAAATTAGTTGGTACATGAGTAGTTTTCCCAGTTGATGGTGGGGTAGTTGAAATCACCCATAATTAAGGTATTGGGTTGTGCCTTAATATTTTCCAGTATCTAAAGAAATGAAGAGTGGGAATCCAGGGGCATGGTGGGGGATCTGTAACAAGCTACAACCTGGATTGCAGTCTTGCCCAGTGTTATTTGCACTTGGATAATTTTGGATGCATTATGTTGAGCAACTAGCCTGGAGGTGTGGATATCCTTAATGAATATGGACACGCCTCCACCTTTATTGCTTCAGTCCAGGTTAGGTGGCCGAAAGGTGTGGTATGAATTATAGCCTGGTAATGCAGG
Source organism: Protopterus annectens (assembly GCF_019279795.1). NCBI lineage: Eukaryota > Metazoa > Chordata > Ceratodontiformes > Protopteridae > Protopterus > Protopterus annectens. Next base: position 737,238,045 of record NC_056733.1, read on the forward strand.
GGGTGCTCTCTGGAGCCTTGAACCAGGTCTCTGTCACTGCACAGATATCGATGTTCTCCATCTTAAGGAGTGCCTCAAGTGAGTGCCTTTTGAGGTTTAGACTTCTATCATTGAGTAGCATCACCCACAAAGTTTGCTTGCTTGTATCTGTTATGGTGGTGAATTTAGCATTTGAACCTTGCCTAAAAAGCCACTATAGGGGTGGCAAGAGCCTTAGCCAGTATCTAGAATCCCAGGAGCAACAGGTGCAGGCCATCTCTGGCAAAATATCGTGGTCTGTTGACCATGTCATCCCAGGCAGACAGATACTGATCCCCTTAGAATGGCACCAGAAGCGTAGCCAATTGTTGAAGTCAGACATTTTGTCCTTGTACTGTGGTATCATTCTGGGTGATGGCAGGATGCTACTCAAGGCTAGGGTCATACTGCCTGGGCTACAAGTCCGGAGAGCTCCTCCATATCTCTTTTCATGTAGTCCAGGGAGGTTCATCTCAGGTCATTCACATCTTGGATTAACTGTTTTAGAACTGACACTTTTCCAGGATTAAATTCAATAAATAGTATAAAACCAGTTTTAAAACTTAAGCAAGGATATTTATGATCAGTTTTTCCCGGACTACATGAACTGTATATACTAGTTAACTTACTTAATAATTTATATATATTTTCACATTACTAGTATTCATTATATTTAATACAGTTGTAATTAATTTGATATGACTATATTTTAAATATGTTGCTGTTATGTAGTTAAAAGTTTTTTTTTTAATTTAACAATCATGTGATGTGTTACTGTTTTTGTGATAGGCTAACAATTTTATTTAAACCTGTGGGAATAATATGATTTTAAGCATTGATTTTAAGTAGAGAGAGAGTTTTTGAACTTGAAAGCTTTGCTTGCTAATAAATTGCTTTTTTTAGTTAAGACAGCTGGATTCTGAGTTTGTTGTTATATGTCCTTTCTGTCCCTGTGGTGTCTTTTTTATTGTAAGTAGAGCTGATGGTGAGATGGCCACTGGCAAGATGAACCCATAAGGTCTGGCTGTGCTTCAGCTTCATCTTTCTCCCCAGAATCCTCCCCTGCAAGGAAAGGAAGAAAGCACAAGTGTAAGATGAAGCACGTTAACTTTCCACTGGTATCTCCCACACCAAACATAAACAACAGAGATGAGGAAGATTCCATTACTCCCCAACTGACTGCAAATTCAGGGAGATTATAGAGATGATGCAGAAAGGCGGGATGACCCACGGAACCCCCTGTGATCTTGCAAGAAGTTTTTCAGCCACCCCTCTCCACCTCCTAAGGTAGTTCTTCAAGTGGATGAGACTGCTTCTGTTGTCAACAGGGAGCGGCATAGAGGAAGCCTGATGTGGCATTAATTCCAAGGAGACAGATGGAATTTTCTAGCTTCCTGAAAACTGGAACTGTTCAGCACAGACCCATTCATCAACTCTCTTGTCACTGTGGCAGTTTTTAAAAAGGTTCCCATACCTCAGAATTCCAAGATTCACTTCCTTGATAAAGGGGTTAAGGGCACTGGATTGCTTTGGGAAGTGAAAGGATGTATTTTTCAACTTTTCCAAAATGACACTCCATTACTTTTCTCATAAGCTATGCAGATGAGATGAACAAAGAGGTAGAAAAGTTACAAGATGATGAATTCAAGTCAAAGCTTAGTTCTTATGTGGCAATAGTTTTGTTCGTATCTAATCTCGCCATGCACTTGATAATTAATTCTGCAGATTATGCAACAGGGGCAGTGGGTACTGGCATCATTATTTGCCTCCATGCCTTATTACTCCTCAATGATTTTGCTGAGAATTTTAAGGCATAAATGTTTTGGCCTGCTATCATCTTCTGCTGGCTTCCATCCTGTTTCCATTAGCCCAGTCACTCCTTTCTTCCTTTCCCTCTTATGTGGCAGGGCATGCAAGACACAGTTTAGCCTTCCATCTCCCAAGAGAGAATGTCCATAATGGCCTTTTATAACTGGTATTCTTATCTCCAACTTTGAGGAGTAAGTGCCGGTAGGTGTGGAGTTTAGATATAGAAGGTAAGGGAATGTCCTAACTGAGGAGAAGCATGTATCACACTAAGCATTTTTGCCACCAATAGTGCTCACTTATACCTCAAGTGAGTGAGTGGCTCCCTATTAAAATGTTGGCACTCGAAATACAAAATGCCGACAAGCAAAACAAAAACACAGACTGAAAGCACAGGAGAAGAAAGTCTTGAAAATTGCTCTTATCCTTTAAACTTCTTTTGTGGGGTGAGTGGCTTGCCCCTCCTGCACCCCCCTTAACTTTTAATTTATATATATATATATATATATATATATATATATATATATAAAATGGGTCTATATTACATGATCAAAGTTTCAAAACTTCGAATCTGATATGGTCGACACCATATAATCGAAGTTTTGAAATGTCGAAAATGTAATAAAACACAACCTACAAAACAAACCATTTAAATGCTCTAAGCAGGGCAAGCCCCCCTGCACCTCCGCTACTTAAATATACCAACTCCGAGATCACACTACATTGCAGAAAAGGGAAATCTTCCCTTTCCATGCTGTACGGAGAGCTCCATTAAAAGATTCAAAGTTTCAGAACTTCGATCATATAGTGTCGACCATATCAGATTTGAAGTTTGAAACTTTTATCTTCTGATAAAGACCCTATATTTATATATATATATAATATATATATATATATATATAATATATATATATATATATATATATATATATATGTGTGTGTGTATATATATATATATATATATGTGTGTGTGTATCTATATATATATATATATATATATATATATATATATATATATATATATATATATTCACTTTATAATCTCAAAATACTGAAGTATCGAATTTCAGTATCTCAAGACTATAAAGCCGAAAAATCAAATTACCGAAACCGCGACATTTAAACACACCCTACACCACACATACAAACACACATACACCTTCCTCCCCACACTACAACAAACAAAACACAGACAAACAAAACAACACACATACAAACACCAACCCTACATAGCAGGGGGGGCAGACCCCTCTGCACCTCTCATGTGAGGGGCTGCACCCCCCCACCCCGCTACTTATATATATATACCAACTCCAAGGTTGCATTAAAAATGACACAGACACGAAAACCACCAGTACACAATCTACATTCCCCTCGCACAAAAACACATCACATACATACCAACACCACCATTCTCAACACTTACACACACACACACACACACACATACATACCTTAACCTACATCTACAACTTCCCAGCACACTAACATACGATAAAATCCCTACCTAAAACCCTTAAAATAAAAGCACTTACCTGAATCTCCAGCTATCCAGTCACACAGCGCACCACCATAACCACTGATTCGTCATTTCCCGATTCGGTTATGTGGTCTTTTGCGGAACTGGGCTTTCGCTATTATAGTCTCAAGATACTGAAATTCAATATTTCAGTATTTTGAGATTATAAAGTGAACCCATATATAGACACACACACACACACACACACACACACACACACACACACCAACCCTGAGCTCACCATACCTCAGAGAAAAGGATATATTCAGAGAAATGGCATCTTGGATGTAGTATATAAGCCTTAAGCTTCCTTCACAAAATGGCTGTCCAAGAGGTTCCACCACACCAGAGAGGATCTGTATTCTACTCCAGGTTCTTTTTAGTTCCAAAGACAATGAAGACAATCAAGCTGATCATAAATGTCATTTGCCCAAAATGAGTATGTCTCCAAAAGAATGCTCTGGAGGGTCATGGTGCAGTCAGTTATTCCTTGCTTGCCAAGAATGGAGTTGATGTCCTCTTTTAACTTCCAGGATGCCTGCCAACATAAAGTTTCTTTGCATCCAGCTGGGACCCAGCCATTATTAGTTGCAGGTTCTTCCATCTGGTCTCACCTAAAAGTCCCTGGGTGTTTACCAACTGTATAGCCATAGTTGCAGTGAATCACAGGTGTTTCCTTACCTGGATGAATGGCTACTAGCTGCACCAACATTTGAGGTCTTGTATTGGCACAGGTGTCTCTATATTTTCTGATCTTTTGTAATTACATGAACCCTGCAAAGTCACAGATGAAAATATCACAGCTCAAGTTTATTGGCTGTACTGTAGCCACTCCATCCTGAAAGGCTAGTTTCCCTCTAAAAGGATTCCTCTCAGTCAGCATACAGCCGATCAACTCCTCCAAATTAACAAAGCCTTAGCATGTCTTTGCTTCAGTTTCATAGTCTTGATGGCAGTCAAAATCTATCAACTTCACATGCCAGATTTCATGGGAGCCATTCATTGTGCTGATGGTTAAGAATATCAAATGCATTTGCTACCAGTATGCTTAGTTGAAAGGTCAGAATGCCGACAAATGCTGGTGACTTTTTGTGTAATTGGCAGGGGGGCTTGCACCTGCATAAACATTGTTTAAAGTTTTTTTTTTTTTTGGGGGGGTGGGGGCATTTTTTATGTTTCAACCTTTTGGAGTCAAGCTTTCAGGTGTTGATCATTTACATTTTGAATGCATTCTGAATTCACATGATGGTTCTGCAGTGGACCCTTGACACACAGTAGGTTCAGACCGCAGACTGTCTAATCAGATCATACCTTCTAGGATATACAGGACACATCTACATTGGTGGTTACTCAGCCCCAGTCTTACTCTTGGCAGTCCTTTTCATCTTGCCACTCTCACTGTGACTGTCACAAAGGGTGCCTCTGCCTGGGGATGGAGAGAGCATTGCTCAGGGCATCCAATTCATTGTACATGGGCTCATTCAGAGGCTGTTCTGTGCATCACTAGTTTGCGAATGTGGGGGGGGGGGTGCTTCTATTTCTGCAGGCTTTTCAGAACCACGTCCCCAGTACATCGTTATCTTCCCCAACCATGCGCTTTTGGTATATTACATTAAAAAGCAGGGCAAGATGCATTCTTATCTCCCTCTGTTATGATGCCAATGGGGGGTTGGAAATAGTCTGCCCTCCAGTCTCTTCCAGTATAATAATTGACCTAATTAACTATGATATCAAAAATCTTGTAAGGTTTGACTCCCAGCAGTTTGGGTTTAATGATAGATCCTTCTGATGAAGTTTGTATCCTATTGGATAAAAGATCTGAAGTTTGTGACCTACAATAACATTTCCCTGTTTGGATCTACTTCAAGTGGTTTGGATTCCTCTTAATTTGGGGCATCCATGCTTTTCGTTTTGCTAACAATAGATCCTGTCTAATGAATCTGCTCAACTATGAGAGAGCAACACAAACCATAGACAGTGGTCTTGCCTGTCTGTATACTTTGCCTAGGCTAAGACCTTTGTCACAGTGGTGCATGCTAATGTAATAAACAAGCTGAATAAGCTCAAAATTGACCCATACATAGGTGGATAGCAAATTGGCTAACGGATAGAACCCATGTAGTGAGAGTGGCAGGTGTGTGTTCAGTGAACATGAAAGTCACCGGCACTGCTCCTCAGGCTTTGTGCTGGGATCTCTACTATCTGTCATTTACTTCACAGATCTCCAAATTACTACTGGTGGTCTCTGCCGAACCAAGTTTCTAGACAGCTGCAAAGTTGACGTTGCCCTGAAGTTCTCCACTGATATGTAGAAACTCCAAATGGAGCTCACGTCAACAACAGATACTCAAAATGGGTTAAAATGAAAGACAAAAGTATAACATTGTTGCACTTGGTAAATGATCCACTTTTCCTGTCTTGTAGTATAATCATCACTGCACTTCAGAATGAAAGTATGGTGAGAGACCTTGGAACATGGCTAGTTAATTCCTTTGCCTTTGACCATCACATTGTAATAGCAGTCAGGAAATCTTTTTACCTGATGCAAATGTTTGGAAAGGTATTTTATCCAAATTCAAGGAAGTTATTACCCTCTATATTCTGCATTCATTAGACCTATTATCGAACACATTTCCTCTTTTGGGATGCATCTTACTAAGCATGTCAAGCTCCTTGAAAGATCATGGAGGTTTCTAACTAAAAAGATCACAGACTTAAAAGACAAGAGCTACAAGGAGAGTTGAAAGCACTGTCCCTTTATTCGGTTTACTATAGACTCCTTAAGGGCAATCTGTGCCTAGCCTTTCAGGTCATTAGATGATCTAGTAGTCCAAGACCTCATATCCATAAGTCAAACAGTCCTACTAACATTAGAACTAGAGATCTAAACATGCTTCAACAAATAAACAAAAGTTGGAGAGAGATTTGTCACACAATGTTTGCCCTTTCTCTGGACCAAACTTCCAGTCCAAATTAACTCATTCTGTCCACTGGAGCTCTGGAAGTTTGCAGAGTAGCTTCCACTGGGCAGAGCCTAAACGTTTTTGATAGAATCAAATGTCCTCACATTCCAAACAAATGCTGTTATCTCTGGAACCGTAGGTACTCCAGCACAAACTGTTTTTATAGTAGTAGTATTCTTTAGGTTTAAGGTCTTAAACTGTATTTTATAAGTCTTAGTAACACAGTAACTATTAATTTTGCAATATTTTGTAAACCATTTAACAATATCTCAGCAACCACTCAAATTATGCACATACTGTTCACAGCATTTTGTTCCTTTTGTGTAAGACTAAACGGTTCTATCTGTGCAACTTGGTTTTGAGATCCGCGGTGGTGGTGCTGCTGCGGTAGCGTTGTCGCCTCACAGTAAGACACTGTCTGGTTCGATTCTCAGCTAGAGCGTCATCTGCGTGGAGACATGCGTGAATGGGCGTACCTTCGTTGAAAGGTGTGCTTCAGGGCTGGTAACTCGGCACATAAAAATCAACTACCAATCATTAGCGGACCGGAGTTCCGCTGTGGCGACCCCTAACCAGGAAAATCCGAAAGACACAAACAAACATTAAATTTATGGCACTATAAATAAATGCTATTTGAACAATTGATCTATTTTTTACCTGCACTAGACAGAGGTCAAATATCGACACAGCTGTGTCTATCATTGTGTAAGTTTTAAGATGAAATATTTTGCTACTTTGTATGTAGCATGGTTTTGAAATTATTAATGAAAATATGAGCAAGCAATATTTGATGCATAGAGGAGTCAGTAGAATGTAACTGTCGAAACACCTACAGGCAACACACAGCTGTAAGGAGTTAATCAATGTAACATGCTTTCTTCTTTCAAAAGGGAGTTAGAAAGCTTGATGGGTATCCACAATTATACAATGACTGCCCATTAATATTCGAAAATGACCATGCTGATTGGTCAGCCCAACCAGAGTGCCCGTTGTAAGACCCAGAATATACCAACGGAAAAAGGTCCGGTCACCCGGACTTCTTTACATTCGTATAGTCCATAACTTTTTTTTTTCTTATGCAAAAAGTAAAAAAAAGTCTATAGTCTGGACTCAGGACATACCAGAGAGGCAGCATGGAGGAAATACAAAGAAAATCAGGTGCGTTATTTAAAACTAAACACACATACATGATTTTCTTTGCATTTCCTCCATTCTGTCTCTCTCACTCCTACCCCTAAAGTAGCCGAAACTTTTTTTTAATAAAAAAAAGAAAAAAAAAAGAAAACAAAAATGGAGCAATGGAGCCTTTTTTTTCTCCGTTGCTTCCTTTTCAAAGCATTGATGTACTGGGTATCCATTGGAACTCAAGAACCATATGCATGCGCAGTACATCAAAACATGGCAGCAGGATACCACTAGCCACAGAAGGACAGTACGGCAGGATACCACTAGCCACAGAAGGACAGTAGGGCACCATTATACAAAGACATTATTTAAGAAAAGTAAATTTTTTTTTTCTTAAATAATGTTATTGTATACAAGCAAAAACTGACTCTGTGGTTGTGGTATATTGAAATTTACTCACAGTTGGCTTTATTTAATCACTCAGACTTTGCCCTTGTGATTAAACCAAGCCATCCATAGGTAAATATTCAATATACCACACCACATCATCAGTTATTGATTAAATACACCCCTGGTATGACTGGCCTGTTGCTCCTTGAAGAAGGAAGTTGGAGGGGGGGGTCTAAGTGTAGTTACTGGCAAGGGCTAAATGCTGTTGGGCCCAGCTGCCTTGTATTTTCTATGATCCTTTCTGATACTCACTCACATATCTGGGGAGACTATTTCAGTTGCAGAGAGGCTTAGATGTCTGCTGATGTCAAGTGAGTAGTCACTGAGTTTGTCAGAAGTGTAGATGACCTTCCATCTCTGGGGATAGCCTTGCAGTATCTATGTGCATCCCTGACGAACATCAGATGCAAGAGCATATTTTCTGGTGCAGTGTCCCAGTGATGCTCTAGTCCAGAAGTGGCCCCCATGATTACTCCTAGGTCATTCCTCCATTTCCTGTTTTACCAAACTTCATTAAACAAATGAGAAAGGAAAAGGGAAAATAAGTCCAGAATCATTCCCATGACTCTGTTTTGGCCTTGGCCACATCTTTTGGAAGAGTCCCTATGACTGAGGCCTTTTAGAACCCTACTGACTCACCTACCCAGCAAGCCTCACTTGGATCTTCTTCCAATTTCCTGCATAGTTACCCCACTTCTCCTGATAACCAGGAACTGTACATACCTTCCAAGGGTCACCAGATCATCACTTTTGCTCAGAGGTCTAACACTAGAAAAATGTACAATAGTAAATGGGCACATTTTGTAATTCATCTACCTCCAGGGGATTGGATCCTTGTGTCTACCATTTTAGAGTACCTGTCTCAGATTATTGAGACTGGCCTGAACTATTCATTTGGCAAGATTCATCTTTTCTGCTAGTTCTAATTTCTATCAAGGATTCCATAATATGTTTCCTTGCTTCCTTAAAGATATGCAAAACATTCCTCAGGAGTAACTATGTTCAAAATAAGTCCTCCATTCAAAGACCCATTCCCATCTTGGGATTTGTATTTTATGCTGGAAAAAACTAACACTAACTCACTTTGAACTGGCTTTTCAATCACACTTGAAATACTGTCGTAGAAATGTCTTTTTCTTCTGGTAATCACTCCTCTAAGACTGACTGAACTGCAGGATTTGAGTTAAATTCCCACTTAGCTAGACTTCCATAATAATAGAACAGACTTGCTGACAAACCTTACTTTTATACACAGAGTAGCTAGTGAGTCAAATGAAAGAAGCAGTCTTCTTAGCAAACTCTACTTTTATTCCCAAAGTAGTTGCTGAGTCAAATTCAAATTAGTCATTTTGCCTGTAATTATATCAAATTGCTCAGAAAATGGTTTGTGTCAATGGCTCAACAGGCAGCATACTCAACTTTGGTGGCAGAAGACCACAAGACTGTGCTTTTCCCCCCACTCCAGGTGATTGTAATGCTGGCAGCATTATGCTGCACTCCTGAGAAATGCTGGCAGCATTAAGGATGCTGCACTCCTGAGCATGTCATCCTTTGGTCTCATCTGCTTGAGTTGGTGGTAACTTTAGGTGAATGTAAAAGATCCCATGACACCTATCAAAAAGATTAGGGGAAGCTCCTCAGTCCTGTGACCAAACTTCTTTTTATAGTAGAAATGCCACCTTGGGATTTCACTGAAAAGGGGCTAAAACCTAGTTAAACAAACAAGGTCAAAAAAGGATAAATAAATAAATTAAGTAAAAATACATATATTACATTGGGTGCTATATTATCTAAAGTGATTTTCACTGCTCCCAGTGTGAAAACAGAAACTGAAAAAAAAAGACAAATGAAACTGTCATTTTGGGCAAATTTCAGTCATTGGCTAGTAATTACACAGTCGCCTGGATGCCAAAAAAGAAGAAATTTGGAGAATGTGAGAGAAAATTAGCTGGAAAAGCAGAAGAGAAAACTCTGGTTGGCACAAATCCTGCAGTTGTTAAGGGAAAAAAACAGTTTAGGTTTCAGCTTTGGTACAGGAGGTAATTAAAATAAAGAAAACACTGAAGAAATATATCATCCCAAATAACAAAAGGCTGGAAAAAAGGGAAGAAGCTTTGAATAACTGTTCAGATGAACTGATAAAACTTCAAAAATCTGCAACTGTAATGAAGAAAATGTTGGCTAAGTATGAGACTACACAGAAAGAGCTGTTCCAAAAAGTAGAAGAGTTGGAAGACAGAGTATGTAGCTAAAACCTGAGATTTTCTGCTGTCCCAGAGAAACAAGAAGGAACAGACTGTATTAACTTTGTGAAAGTAGAAATAAGTAACTAGACTGGTGTTTCACAACAGGATTTGTTAACTGAAACATCAGATCATGTGTGTGCTCTATACCTGGCCATGAGAAAGCAGCCGTCACCTATATTAGAAAAGATGCAATCATACCAGCAGAAGCAGATGATCCTGACAAAACTGTGGCACAAATGAAAAGTACAGTAAACTCTGTGTCTATATTAGAACATCAAAGTTTCAAAACTTTGAATGTTCTAATATTGACCCCTATTCAGCGAACGCTGACATCGAACATGCAGAACAGCAAATTTTTTCCTAGGGAAAAGATTTGCTGTTCCAAAACACACACACACAACACAAGCACACCAAACAGCAATCCACACACATACACCTAAAATCTTACATCTAACCCTACACTAAACTGTACATACACCACTAACTATCCACTTACCTTAACCCAAACCCTAACCCAAGGTCTGTGACTATCTCACACTTACCTCACCAGCTCCCTAACCCTAACTCACCTACCCTGCCCTAACCCTCATGTCTACACAATCGCACACTTACCTGACCCATGCCCTAACTCTAACTCACCTAACCCTCACGTCCACACAATCGCACACATACCTAACCCGCTCCCTAACCCACCTGACCCACACCCAATCGCACACTTACCTGAACCCAACCTGTAACTTTCCACCACAGTGTTGAAAATAGAGAAGCAACAGAAACGGACAACCAAATTCTTTCCCTAGGAAAAAATTAGATTTTCTGTAGCTTCACTATTTTCAGCGTTCGCTGAATAGGGGTTGATATTAGAACATTCGAAGTTGTGAAACATCGATGTTCTAATATAGACCCGTAAACTGTCAGTTAACCAACACCCATGGGGATTGGTAGATGCCGGATAACTGTAGATTTGAGGTAACAGGGAGAATGGGGGTTATGGGTATAAAAATCTTAGCTTGAGAGATCTTTGGCTGGTGCAAGCTTTGGTATAAGGCTCGGAACCGAACCCATCAGTGATGAATGGATGAAGATCAACAACACAGATGGAACGTTATGGTAAGCCATAACTTCTTTTTTCTGGTTGCTTGAGAATTACTATTAAAAATAAGCCTGACTAATATGTGCCCTATACTATTTGTTTGGTTTGACTTGTTCTCAGGTTGGAGTGAAAGGGAACTTATTTCTATCTTCCTTTTTAAAACTCTAAAACTCTTTAAAAATGTAAGGTATGTTTCTGTGGGGGAAGGAACAGAAAGTGCAATACATGAAAATTACGACCAAACGAACCACAAACGAATAAACCAGTAAATCCAAAAGTAACCAAGTAAAAGGTAGGCAAACACGTTCACTCTTCCTTGTAGCACACAAAAACCTTTATTGTTAAGAAGAGAGATAAGCACTTTCGTCTCAATTAGAGATAATCACTTTCGTCTCAATTAAAATTCAAGAGACTTCATCAGATAAACTAACACAGGCAAAACAGATTTAAAACAAGTGCTAAAAATACAAAAAATAAAATCCACAAACCAACCACGACAGCTTCAGATAAAAAGTTTAATTTAGTAAAAGGTTAGCACTTTCATGCCCTTACAATAGCACTTCTTTAGACCATCATACAACAGCTTGAAAACACACTTTATATATATTAAAACACAAATTACTCAACAGACGTCATAATTATTTAAATAGATTACGAGCCTTCAATATAGGTTTTAAAGGTAAAAAAACTATAAAACCTATATTGAAGGCTCGTAATCTATTTAAATAATTATGACATGAAAGTGCTAACCTTTGACTGAATTAAACTTTTTATCTGGAGATGTCATGGTTGGTTTGTGGATTTTATTTTTTGGACTTTTATCAATTGTTATTTCCACAACCTTTATCGCATTGGAGTACCTGTTCTTTTTGCAAGTGCTAAAAATGACATAATTTCCTACTAGCAGTGATAGTTGAAAATTTAAAGTAACATTGCTGAAATAGAACAGCAATTCCCCAGATAGCTATTACACATAATACAGTTACTATAGATAAATTCTAAAAGATATAAATTAGTGCATAAGCACCCCATATCATAAACTTCATATACTAAATACATACAAAATGAATCAAGGCATAAAGATCCCACCTTACTTAAATTACTTCTTATAATGATTTTATATTATTACAACATTTTATTTATTTATTTTATTTTACATTTGTTAACCGGGAAAGTCCGACTGGATACAGGTCCATTTTCAGAGGAGGCCTGGAGAGAAAAGCTCCAAATGTACAAAAACAAGTGTAAACACAGTGAAATTATTACAGTGAGTTATCACAAAACTGAGATTTGTTTAATGATATGTACACAGAGGTACATGTTTTTCTCACATACACACAGCAAAGGTTGGAAGCAAGTAGCTGAGAAAGAAATAGTTAAAGATTTCATCTGAAAAAGGAAAACACATATATTAAGGTGGTTATCATACATGGTGTAGTGTTAACTTTAAATATTTCCAGTAGGTGGGTGATACAAATAATTTTAAACAGTTAAGAGTGTCAGAGTTTTATTCTTGTAATGAGGTTCTCATTTATGAATTAACATGGATTTTGGAATTTTTAAGGTGGAATCTTTATGCTGTGATTCATTTTGTATGTATTTAGTATATGAAGTGTATGATATGGGGTGCTTATGCAGTAGTTTATATCTTTTAGAATTTATCTATAGTAGTTGTAGTATGTGTATTAGCTATCTGGGGAATTGCTGTTCTATTTCAGAAATGTTACTTTAAATTTTCAACTATCACTGCTAGTAGGAAATTGTCAATTTTAGCACTTGTTTTAAATCTGGTTTTGCCTGTGTTAGTTTATCTGATGAAGTCTTGAATTTTAATTGAGACAAAAGCATTTCTCTCTCTTCTTAACAATAAAGGTTTTTGTGTGCTACAAGGAGGTGTGAACATGTTTGCTTACCTTTTACATGGTTACTTTTGGATTTACTTGTTTATTCGTTTGTGATTCGTTTGGTCATGGTTTTTACAAGTATGGAGGTGGAACAAGGCAGCACTTCAGTCTCTGATGATTTACAGTCACAAGCAAATGGGCAACAGAATGGAGCTACAGGCAATTTGACAGTATTAATTCAACAATTGATGAATTAGTTGGATCGTTTAGATTAGTCGGCTCTTTCCCAGATGACTATCCATTCTACACCAAGCACTTCCACTCAAAATAATTTAATGACAGTGCAAGGGACTGGAAATAATAGGGTGAGAAGGACATTTGGCAGTGTTTACCGCTTCAATTCCCTCTCTGTGACTATATAAAAGACAAAAAGAGACTAATAAGAGTAATAAGACTGTTGTTGAAGCTAATGCTAACACTTTAAATACACCAACATTAACAGAATGGCTTAGAAATGACTGTAGCCTATTAAGAAATACTAGAACTAATAATACCAGCCTGAATGATCAATTAAATTAACTTGACCATTGCCTTCTTAAAATAAAGAAGTTACAGATGGATAATATGTTTTTTTAAATAATGTTTAAATCAAATAATGGCTCCAAAGGGCCTGCAGATGTGGCACTATCCTACTGGGTTAGTAGCAGGCTCTGAATTTCATAAAGATCTTTTAAAACTTTTTGACAAGTTTGGTTTTGAGTACATGCAGATGGTAATTGACTATAATGATAAAATGATTGAGTCCTTAAACACTGATGTCACAGCAATGGACAAATTAATTATACAGAATCCTGCTTTCCTTAACAGTAAATTTGATTACTGTCATATCTTTTGCACCATTGATGAACAGATGTTGGTTATAAAAAAAATAAAAAGATTAAGAAGCTGGCTAGGGATGAAAAAGAATATTCTGACAATTTAGCTTACCCCAAACCCCCACCATCTCAGGAATGGCAACAAAACAGGAGAGGAGCTGAACATTATAATATTGCTAACCAGAACAACAGTGAGGTTATGGGCTTGGACACATTTGATGATGATTTTTTAGACAAAGAGCAATACTCACCCCTGAGACATTCGGAGCAGATATGAATCAGCTGAGACCCCAGCAACAACAGGGGAGAGGTCGTTTCAACATCTACCAGTCGGGGTGGGGCAGGACAGAATGAACAACAGGGGGACCAACAGGAACTCCTGGAGGGGGAGATAGAGACAATAATACCTGATACTGTAAACTTGGACATTAATACTGTTAGAGGTTGCTATTTATTACCATCTTTGAGAATGAATTATAATTCTGAAAATTATTTTAATATTTATAATTTTTCAGATCTTACCCTTAATGTAATTGTGTGATGTCCTTGCTAAAGGTTTTACTTTTATACCAGATCATTCAATTAATTTGGTCCACACTTTGATGGACTTAAAACAGTATGTTAGGAAATTAAACCTTAACATCATGTTTAATAAACTTGATCCGATTAGGGACGCATTTAAAATCTCTAGCACTTATAACCTGCTCATACATCCAACTCTGACATTATTTGAAAGAGTGTGTGAACTTGACCTACATGAATTTAGTAGAAATTCTAATAAGTTTGGTATGAATAGAATATACAGGAATTTAAATCATGATGAAGAGTTTGAACTTGGTTTCCTGATTCACAACAAAGGGGTCAGAATTATGATGCCAGATAAAAGGGGCGGTGTAGTCATTATGAACTTGGCTGACTATAATAAAAAGATGCTTGAGATTTTAAATACTGATACTTACACTAAGGGCTCCTTAAATGAAATGACTGGAGCTTATAGAAGAATAAAGGGTTTCATACAGAACATGTTTATAGATGGATTAATTTCTATTAATAAATTGCACTACCTTTCAGTTGAGTATCCAGTCATTCCAACTGGTTTTGGGGCCCCATAAATCCACAAAGATGTGAATCAGCCACCAATGAGGCCAATTGTGGATGCTAGGGGCTCCATTACTTACCCCATGGCAAAATATCTTGACAAAGAGCTGAGTAAATTTGTTTGGGATGAGCACTTTTGCATCGACTCGTGTGATTTTTTTTAAGCAAGATCGATGCTATTGAATTTAATAATGAATATTTACTTATTACAGTTGATGTTGTTAATCTCTATAGTGTGATACCCCACGAGGTTAGTATACAATGGTTTTGCGAATACTTGCAGTCCAAAAGCATTATACAGGATGGAATTAATTTATATGAGCAGATGTTGGATCTAATTTTAAGGAATAACTTTATCCTGTTTGAACAAGAATATTTCCTTCAAAAATGAAGGGGTGGCAATGGACTCCTCTTGTGGGAGCCTATATGCCAATATTATTATGCTAGAATGGGAAAAGCGATACTTGAAATAGTCTCAATATTTCCCCTTATGTAAATGTTATATGCGCTATTTGGATGATATATTTATTTTATGGGAAAGACCAAAAGAGATGGTTATAACCTTCCTAGAATATATCAATAGTACAACAAACTCTGAAATTTACACACGCTATAAGTGAAAAGTCTATCCCCTACTTGGATATTGTATTAATGAAAGATGAGGTTAGTAATAGGTTTTTGGCTAAAATTTATTGTAAAAGTACATATTGTAATAGTTTCCTTCATTTCAGTAGTTGTCATCTGTTCCAACAGAAATGGGCAGTAGTCAAAAGTCAGTTTTTTCGGGCGGCTCGGATGATTACTGTATGGGAGACCTTTATAGAGGAATGTAATATACTTAAACTGATGTTTATTAAAAGGGGATACCCAGGCAAACTAAAAGATCAGATTATGGAGGAAGTAAAAAATAAAAGAAAAAGTGGACATTTTTTTACCTATTTTGAACACCAGGGGTATGGGTGAAGTACAATTGATGTATGGAATGGATGGTAATTCACACACACACACAGGAAGGTGCTGTTGTAAAGACTGTAGACATCAACACTTCTAGGGTAAGGACATATTATCAAAATAGTTTTTTAACTACATATAATAGGGATGCACCCACTATAAAGAATATTTTAGTTAGGAACTGGGAATTTATAAGAAATGATAAGGAAATGAGGGATATTTTAGGAGATGCTCCCATTTGTGTATATAAAAAAGGATATTGTTTAAAGAGTATGCTAGAAAATAACTAACTTATGCAACATAAAGGATATATGCACGAATGTGGTATGTGTGCGTTTTGTAGGAATATTTTAGAGACTGAGGTAGTGGAGATAAATGGGAAGAAAATTTGGCTTATAGAAAAAATTTCCTGTTTAACAGAGAGAGTGGTTTATTGTAATTGCCCATGTTTTTATGTCGGTAAAACAGAGCGTAGATTGAAAAGTAGAATTGGCTAGCACCTAAGGAATATACGTCATGGCCAGGAATGTAATGCACTGGCAAAACATTTTCTGTCATTCCCACAACATGAGTTTAAATTTATTGTGCTTGATACCATAAAGATTGCCCCAAGGGGGGGGGGGGGGGCTTGGCCATATTTACTTGAGAAAATGGAGCTTTCTTGGCAGCTTCGACTTAACTCACTATATTGGCCGGGTTTGAATGAAAATGTATTGATTAGTAGTTTATTAAAAATAAAAGCACTTGGGAGGTGCTAATTTTTGGCTATGAAAGGTGCAGCTACATTCAAGTTATATATTTTCACATATATATATATATTTTTATATATTTATGTATTTATATTATATCTGTATATATTAATAGGTCTTGAGTGTATTTATTCCCAATATTCTTATTAGCTTGGTTATTAATCCACTATCTATTTATTATTACTACTTCTTATAATAATTTTATATTATTACAACATTGATTTTAAGTACATGGATTTTGGAATTTTTATGGTGCGATCTTTATGCTGTGATTCATTTTGTATGTATTTAGTATATGAAGTTTATGATATGGGGTGCTTATGCACTAGTTTATATCTTTTAGAGTTTATCTATAGTAGTTATATGTGTATTAGCTATCTGGGGAATTGCTGTTCTATTTTGGCAATGTTACTTTAAATTTTCAACTATACTTCCGCGGTGGTGCAGTGGTAGCATTGTTGCCTCATAGCAAGAGGTTCTCCCGTTTGATTCTCGGCTTGGGTTGGGAGTGCCTTCTGTGTGGAATCTGCATGTCCTCCCCGCGGTTGAGTGGGCATTCAAAAGACATGCGTTGAATGGGCGTGCCTTCGTTGAAGGTTGGGCATCGGGCTGGCAACTCGACACCATAAAAGCCAACTGCCAATCATTAGCGGACCGGAGTTCGGCTGTGGCGACCCCTAACCGGGAAAAGCTGAAAGACAAACAACAACAACAACTTTAAGTTTTCAACTATCACTATTAGTAGGAAATTATGTCATTTTTAGCACTTGTTTTAAATCTGGTTTTGCCTGTGTTAGTTTATCTGACGAAGCCTCTTGAATTTTAATTGAGGTGAAAGCACTTATCTCTCTTCTTAACAATAAAGGTTTTTGTGTGGTACAAGGAGGAGTGAACGTGTTTACCTACCTTTTACTTGGTTACTTTTGGAAACACATAAAAATTGTACTGTATTTCTTTGTATCTTTTTGCAGGTTGTTTGAGTTCCTGTTAACTGAGAGTTTACTGTATTAAAAACTGGCAATAATAGTGTGTGTTTGTGGAAAATGAGTATTCATTGTACACCAGGCAGAAGAGAAGCAAGTTTAGCTTGGCAATAAGGGAATATTAAGAGGCAGGTATGAGATTCAGCTGTCTTCAGAATATGTTTTCCTAGATGCTCAAAGTCATATTTTGATGCAGAATAGGCTAAGGAAATAAAAAAAAATTGTCCAGCAGTGAGTGAGTCAACAACCAGAAGAGAATTCTGCTTTTCATTTTTTCTGACAACGAACCCATATATAGACTCTGCCAGTAAAACTTTTACCATTATTCTAAAAGAAAATATTTAAGACAGAAGAAAAAGCACAAGCGTTGACTATAGCAATCAGTGGTACTTTGGACTTGAGCTAGAAACTGGTATTGGGAGCTGGAGATGATCAGTAAGAAGACCAACAACATTGAAATAAGTGAATAAATGGGAGACATTACAAAGCCATGCATCTGGAGTTTTTCTCCCCAAGAAAATTGGCTTTGTTCCAAGTTGGACTTTCCCAGTAAACAAATGTTAAATAAATAAAATAAACCATAAAGCATTAACCTCACTGAATATAGCAGTAGACATGCAAAATGGGGTTTTGCAAGACAAACTAGTTGAGAAAGACTGGAATGAATTTTGTTGACTTTGTGGGTGAACTATAAAGCATATATTCTGTCATTAATGTTTAGAAGGAAGCTGAAGGGTATGAAAAAGTCACTGTAATTAAATATTTTATTAATATGTGCTTAAAATTTTCATGGTGTAGATTGCATTTTATATTATAAAGCACATAGTATGCAGCCATGAGTATTTTAAATGCGGAGAGTCTTTTCAGTGACTTGTACATGTTAAAGTAACCGCCGGATTCACTATCCTTAGCTTAGTCCTGCATGGAAGCGGCCGTTTAGTAGCAGGATGGCAGTGTGCCATGCATAGTAATGAAGGCGCTCTGCCTGAGCTCCTAAATGGACATGGAGTGTATACTAGTGCAGTGGGCATGTCTGAGAGCAGAGCTCTCAGAATATACATGCCCCTGCAATGCAGCTTAAATGGCACAAGAGGATAAAAAGCAAGATATATACAAATGAAGCAGTACAGCAATAGTGTAGTGGGCAGAGCATTCACCTTACAAGCAGTCATTCCCAGTTCGAGTCCCACTCCAGTTCCATGTCAAATCACTGTATGATCAATTTATTTTGTTGCATAATCTACGACATAACATATATTTGTGAACTGGAGTACTGCATTAAATGCAGATGTGAGGTGTCATTGTCATAATGTTGCAAAGTCCACAGATAATAACAAGTGCCTCATACAGTATATGTACACAGGAATCAGGGATACAAATTGAAGGTGAAATGTGTAATGAATTATAAATTCATACAGGTGCCAAATCCACCACCTGCCCAAGAACCATTAGACATCACTCTCTAAATTAGTGCAGTGGTAAGTGGGTGTAAGCAAGAGTAAACATAGTTACACAGTAGTAAGTGGGAGTAAGCATATTTAAGCAGTAGTAAGTGAGTTTAAGCCTGTTTGCGTGGAGGTAAGAATGCGCACACAGGTTAAGCAATATTGAAGCTAACTGTCTGTAAGCATATTTAACCGGAGGTTAGCATTACTTACCTTCGCACAAACCCGCTTACAATTGCTTAAAAGTGCCTTAAGCACTCTGTATGCATCAGCCTCTGTTCTGGCCAGAAACAAAATAAACAGTCTTTGCATGTCTTGAACCGAGGACCCTGTACACTATAGTCACAGTAGTTAGCCACCAAGACATCACAGCAGTACATAAGATTGAGGTATCACCAAACAGATCCTCATCATAGGAACTATAAACAATATGTGAAATGAATCTATATACAGTTGTATATTGTATAACCAACTACATGACATAAATATGTGAACTGGAGTACTGCATTAAGCCCAGCTGTGAAGTGTAAATGTAATAAATTGTTGAAATCCCTTAATAAACACAAGGACCCCATACAGTGTACGTATACATGAATCATGTATACCAAACACATATATAACATGTAATGAATAATAAATCAATGCCACAATGCAAATATAATGCAACGTAAATATTAAGCAATGCTAAGCATTGCACTGCCCAGCTTAGTAGGTGTAAGCAATGTGTAGGCCAGCTAACTCAATCTGCCCATTGGTATACCCCTTTAAGCAATGCCAACCTTAGGTAAGCAGGTTTGCTCATAGCTTAGCCTTTTCAAAACCATCCAATCATGGCAAAGTGTGGGAAACCAGCCCTATTTAAACTCAACAGGTGGGAATACATCTCATAACTGGTTATAGCTTCCCCTTTTAGGAACTATGTCTGGAATGGGAGAGGGTGTGGGTTTTTGGGCGCAGTGCTGGGGCATCCAGGAGTCTGGAGACATGGCAGGAGTCCTTGTAAAGACCATAACATGAGACTGCTCCAGGGCCAGTACCAGGGTTCCCAATACAAAGTGGAAGCCTGGGACCGTCTTGCCCGTGACCTCACCAGTGCCACTGGCATACCCCAAACTGGTGAGCAGGTCAGGCATCACTATGGCAACCTGAAACGGCGAAAGGCGGATCTCTTGGATCAGTGGATCCAAGAGGCTAGGAGGACAGGGGAAGTCCCAGCCATGTGTAAGTATCAGTTCACTACCTGTTTAATAATTGCCAGCTCGTGTATGTTATGAATAGGTATGGCTAAATATTCCTCTTATGTCTTTCAGAGCGGAAAGTGAGCGGGTTATGAACCAGGAGGCCCATGGATGTAGATTGGAGTGGTTGCCACGCAAGGCAGGTTAGTAATACTCTTGCATGTACTGTCATAGGAAATAAATCTAAAAGTAGTAGTAAGTTAATTGCCTGTATAAAACCTGTATTGTTTAAGGCATGTACTGCATACACCAGAGAATATGGCAGGAAGAGTCTCATATAGGTTGTATGTAAATAAAAGCAGAATAGCCTGACAGTAAAGGTCTAACTGCTGGACTTCATGTGTTTACTCTGGTTATCATATGGTAATGTAGATTTGCAATCACTTAATAGTACTGTCATATTAAGCACTGTTACCCACACTGTGCTACATAAATAAAATGTGTAGGAATGTCTGTATATGACTGTTGTAATCCCACGAGATCATATAGTACAACTGAGAGAGACTTAGAAAGAAAACAGTGAAAAGACGGACAACAAAATCCAAATGGCACACTCAACTGAGACGTCAACTGTTGTATTTTTAGCACACACAGCCATGGTTCGAATCCTGAGAGTGGTAGTAGGCTGTATGCAGAATCATACCCCACAACTGTACAGGTATGTCCAGAATGTCCAGTAAATCGGCCCATATCTGCTGCCTGTCACCCTGTCCCCCTGGGTAATCAGTGGGATGATCCCAGATGTTTAGGCAGCAAACAAGAAATACAACTGATTGTCAGACATCTATAAGAACAAACCTGTCACTCTAGCAACTCCCCAAAATGTTATGAGAGTAATAAGCCAAGTATGTCCCATCTACACCCCCATGTTGTCAAGCTGTGACCAGAGTGTGTACAGTAACAGAGTAAGACGTATGTGCATAATACTAATGTGGAATCTGGTAATCTGTGCGGTAACATTCAGGTAGTGCTAACAAACATTGCTCCCACAGGTCTGTCAGATACAAAACACTGTGCCTAGAAATAAAAGATTGATATCCTGTACTGGTACTGTTTACTCTGGTATTGTATGGCATTGATAGTGCTGCAGTTGCTCTGACTAATAAGGTATTACTCGTCACTGTCACCCACACTGTGCTACATAATAAAACTGTCTAGAAAATCCTGTATAAGTGTGTTGTAATTACAAGGTCAGAATGTAAAACCACATGAGAATCATAGACAGAAATCAGATAAGAGATCCACAGTAATATTTATATAGCACACTCAACTATGATAGATAGTGTTTTATTTATAGCAGACACAGCCATAGTTTGAATCCTGGGAGTGGTAGTAAGCTGTATGCAGAATCATACCCCATAAGTGTACAGAAATGTCCAGAATGTCCAGTTAATCGGCCCATATCTGCTGTCTGTCACCGTGTCCCCCTGGCATATTAGTGTGCTAATCTCTGACATGTAGGCAGCATTTCATGTCATATAACTGACTGTCAGGCCTGTACATATTTGGAAAATGTCAATGAAAACAAACCTGTCATTGTACAATTCACTAAAGATTTAAGAGGGCAATAGTTGAAATATGTCCCGGTTCACCAGCATGTGGTCAAGACATGCCCAGAGTGTGTGCAAAAAGAGATGGACAGGTATGTGCATAACATCAACCTGGAATCTGGGAGTATGTGTAGAAAGTGTTAACAAACAATACCTCCACAGGTATACCAGTTAAGAGGTGTATACTGCAGATAAAACCAGTTCATGTATATAGTTGTCGACAGCTATACCACTGTCCAAACTAAGGCAATAGGGTAGTGTACTAATACTTGTAAGTTATAGATAACAGCACTGATTAGGAAAGTAATGTGAACTACAAGAATATACTAGTTGTTAACGGACGTCTTTCTCTCCCCCACCATATCTGCAACAGTAAACTAAATACACAACTCAATTGGTATGGGCTGACTTAACTCTAATGTTGGGACATATGTCCTATTGTTCGATTATTATTTAAATCTGTTTCTATGCATGTGCTATGTTGAAATGTTCCCACATTGGTGGCATGCTGCCATCAATGTACCTGCATGCTGTTGTAATTACCACTGTGGTCCCATATATGCATGTGTTCTGTTTGCTATGCAACTGTTCCATATCTGGTGTTTGGGTTAATGAGAATATCTATACATGCTGTTATTCCTAATCCTGGAATGTGTTGGCTATTACTAAGCCACATATGTTGATAAAACTTAAACACCATAGCACGTATGGGAATGCGGGTCCTGGCAGACACACCTGTCCCACCTCAGCTGGCCGTGGCACCGGGCACCAGCATGTCTGGTCCATGTATGTATATATATATATATATATATATATATATATATAAGCATATATATTATCTATATATGTATATACAGATAAATATCTATAGATATAAGATAGAACATAACTACATATATGACCACAGGCACCGTTAATGGGGGTGAGGGGGCCCAAGCTACATACATCTTGTACGTATTGATATTACCCCCCCCACACACACACACACACACACACACAGCCAAACAGGTCTGCCCTGCAATACAATGCCAACTGTTGCAAGTCCCATAACCAGGACCCAACACAACATGGGCACAAGATGTTAACAGTAATCCATCCCACCTGTATGATGTCAGGCTGGTATCAATAACATATCATCCAGTACAGTCTGGCTACCATAGGGAATGTGCAATGTGGAAGCAGTAAACATTCCTAAGATACATACGCACACACACATATATGCAGATACACACACACACACACATACATATATATATATATATATATATATATGTATGTAACTACACATACACACACAGAGATATTTATAGGAAGATACATATTTAGAGGGTGCACACCATACAGAATAGCCAGTATCCCTACAGTTGCCACCTTACCAACTGGACACTGTGTGAGTCACCCATACAAAAGACAATTGTTGCCTGAAACATATACCCACAGAGAGGTCAAAGGATATAACACCACACACAGGTTTGCATACATGAGAAAGTTTTATTTGTGTACTATTACAGTTGTATATGCTATGTCATATAGCTGTTTAGACTCTGTAATACATATAAACATACTAATGCAACACTCAAACAGATCAATTAATACAGTAATGCAACAGTAATGACAGACTGGGCCACAGGATAGCAATCAATCAACAGTAAGTAATGCAGATGTATAGTCCAGCAGCCTCTATCTACACTCTGTACACAATCCCTAGGGGGTAAAGACTTCAGTTATGTTACATAACAAGGCACAACTGAAACCTTCACAATCACACTGACAAACAGAACAGTCTGTATAGCAGGAAGCCTGCATTTACACAAGGTGAATTGTATGGTAATGTACATCCAGATACCTTAAGGCCGCTTACCCCTGATACCCCCACATGTTGTAACAGCCTAGTTTAGTTATGGTGCATCCCCCCATAGACTGACATACAGGGGCATATACCACTGTTACATACACTGACCTCTGGACTGCATAAGGGCACACATGTATTGTGCAGATGAAGCCCACACATATATGGACCCAACCCCACAATATGTGTGGGGGCCACAACAGCAGTGGAATGATGGCAGGAATGGCAGCATGACATACTCACAGCCCACTACATAACAACCCCTGACAGCATGTGTACAAAGCCTGGTATGTAGGTGGAGGACAGAGGCTGGAACACAGGCCCATATGTGTAAAACTGTTGTCATACACTAAGCAAGTCACTGGTGTTACAAGATAGTCTGCAACATACCCTTAGTCAGGAATATCAAGTTAGAAACAGAGATGTAACCATGTACTGATAGCACTCAATGCACACACTGCCGATAATATATCTGACATAAGACCTGTGTGGTGGACAGGCAAAACATAACAGGCACACCTCTGGCCATCAAGTGATTAGGCACACAGTTGAGAGCTATGCAGACAGACTGCAGTCCATGTTAAACTAGTATGTACACACAAACCCTAAAACACTGGTGCTATACAATGCATACAACACTACTCACACTCTGTCTGTAGTTCTGGAACACCTCATACAAATATGTAGCTGGCCTGAGTGTGCAAGTTCTCTTGTAAGAGGTATTGCTACCTGCTGTCTGTAACACTGCTGCCCACACACAGGAAGGATGTCCACCATACAGGAAAGGTAAAGGTACCACACCCACATGATGTAGGGATTTATAGTAGTGGGTTGCCATGACAGTGGTGATTGGAAGTAGTACACAGCATGCTGCATGCAGGTAACAAGTGGAGGACACTGGTGCAGAGACCATCACCTGATTATGTGCATCACCTACAAAAGCCATTCTGCAATCTATTTCAAACAGCTCAATCCATTTACTGGGGAGAGAGAGACAGAGAAAACAGAAAACAGATCCGGAACCAGAACCACAACCAAACCAAAAACAGAAACAAATGAAGCAGGCTAAGGCCATAGCCAAGGAGAAAAAAAAAAACCTCCTATAAGGACACCATCCACAACAGACCTCATTCCCACAACAGGTATGTGAAATATATATATATATATATATATATATATATATATATATATATATACACATGTAATTGACTGTAGTACTTGGTCCATAATACTGGGGTAGATGATGTGGAATGATATATATGTGCCATCAGGTGTTGCTGTTGTAATGATGTTCAGCTGAACAACTGCTATGGACATTAGAGTCTGTCCCTGTGGGTAGTGGGCCATACCCATGAACTGTGCAGAGCAGCACTGACTGACAAGATGTAAGCCAACATAGCATGTGTTCTGTAATGGAAAAGATGTATATTACTGTGGCCAATAGCTGGTGGTGGAGGTAATGCCATAATGATGGACTCATGGGTTCCAGAGTTCACCACTTGCAAGACATTCAGGTTAACATGTATTGTAGCATGCTGAAATGCCATAGATGTGTAATAGGCTTATCTACAATCTGGCCCAATATACACCCCCCTAATGTTAGGCTGTGTCCATATGTGGCACCTGTCTGTGTTGTAGCAAGGCAGAATGGTGCAGCTGTGTAGGAAGGAGAGTTAGAGATTGTAGACCTGGTATCTGAATGTGCCCCATATATAGGTATGTATATGTGTACATATATAATATATATATATATATATATATATATATCTACATGTATGTCTACAGATATACAGACCCATATGTAGACACACACACACACACACATATATATATATATATATATATATATATATATATATATATATATAAAAACACATACATCAATATAATATATATACACACACACACACACACACACACATATATATATATATATATATATATATATATATATATGCGTATGTCTACATATATACAAACACACATATATGTATGTAAATACATGTCCCCTATATTAACACCACAGTGCTGCATGCTCTATGTGAGGGAACAGCACACATAGCAATACACACAGATATATATATATACAGCTGTAAGTGTGTGCAACATGGATGGGTATGTCACATGTGAACCCCTTGTTGGGACCACATTGCCCTTGTCTGTGAAGTATGGAATGGGAATATGGGGAAGGATAGCAGGTATATTTGTGGAGGTGGTTCGGGTTGGTAGATATAGAGGACAGTCTACGGGGGTGGTATATGACACGTGGTGAGTAAACCCCTTGGATGGTGTGTATGGTCTGTGATCTGGAAGCCCCATGGGCCCCCATATGGAAACAATGGGAACAAGGCCCCCACCCATTGCTACTCACAACAGCAGTCCATGGCCCTGAAGGTGCCTGGCTTGGAGGCTGAGCAGGAAGAGCATGTGGACCCTGTGAATGTGTACTGGGTGCCTCAAGGTGCTGTAGCACATCCCACAAGTGTCTGTGGAGCCCCCTATGGAACAGACCCTGGACCTGACCTCAGGTGACAGGATTATGTCTGTGTGTGCCTCTGGGGGGGGACAACATCCCCTGAAGTGGTTCCACCTGAAGGTAGTGCTAGACTAGTAGATGAGGAGGCCCCAGGGCAGATCCCACATGTGATGTGGCCTGGTAACATGGCCAGATGAGGTTGGAGAGGTGGTTCTGCTGACAAGTATTCCCTAAACATGCTATTGTGTCACTGTTATAGAACATATGTGGGTAGTAATAGTCTACACAATCCCAGAACATGTACAACAGCATGCATAGATATCTCCAATAACACAGAATGACAGATGTGCAGCAATCACACCACATGCATATATGGAATCATAGTGGCCCTGACAATGGCATGCAGGTGAAATAGTCCGTAACAGGCCAGCAGTGATAGTGTCCACACAGGGAACATAGCTACAAACACATAGCACAAAGTGTGGTACAATACAATACATGTCCCAATGGTAGGTAAGCTGTAGCCATACCTATTGAGTTGTGTGAACAGTTTGTTGTCACTGATATGGTGTGGGGGTGACAGAGATGTGTATTAAGAACTATGGTAACCTTGCTGTATGAGTTGCTCAGACCTGTTTCCATCTTTATGTCTTTCAGGCAAGATGTCCCAGGGCTGTCTACCCACGTATTCAGCAGCGGAAAATGAGGTTGTGTTGAACCACCTAATACAGCACTATCCTGTTCTGTTTGGCAGGGCTGCCCATGACCAGCAGGACTGGACCGTCCTGTGGAAAGATCTAGTCCACGGGGTCATTGATGTCAGCCAGCATAACTGCAGTTATGAGCAGGTCCTGCATCATTGTTCTGACCTGCTTCGCAATGCCCATCGGTGTGTTGCTGCAATCTAGGGGGATCACCTTGCAAAAGGGGGGTCATGCCATCCATCCCCCCGACACGTGTTGAGCTCCTCATCAGCCTAGTGGCACCTGCCCTCCTGCACACATAACAACTGGCAGAGACTATTGTGGTGGTGGATGCTACCCACACACAAGCTGAAGAGCATGCAGGTAAGGCCACAGGGTACATCAGTAGACCACTGTTGCTTATGCAGCCACATCTGTACAGGTAGCTCATGCATATGTGAGATGTTTTTTGTATATATATATATATATATATAGTTTGTTGCTGCATAGTGGTAATAAACAGATGTGCATAAGTGGTAGTATTGTGGACTTGTACTGTTGATGTACTGTAATGCTGCACCTACCCTGTAGCAATGCCATAGCTGTGGCCACTGACATCGCATCTCTCACACTCTTATGTAGGTCCCTCTGGTATACCACCAAAGCAGCAGCCTGTAGCTGGTGAGTATGGTTTATGTTGATGCTTGACAATACACCGGGCATGTAATGGCTATGGTATATTCCATGCACACATCTAACACACCTACCCATAATGTATGCCATACATGTTCACGTATTGTTGCTGTTACATGCACTGCATCACAGTGTTCACCATAATGGGGTATCTGAAGGGTATGTCAGACACCTGCAGGATAACTAACATCCTGTCATTGTGAAATGTATCCACAGGGATGAACATAATGGTGAGACACATGGCCTACAGTAGGGACATGTGTGAAACATCACCCTTATACAGTGCAACAACAGTGTATATACCAGTATTACAATAGCAACTGTTACAGATCTGCACTATGGCATAACATAATACTGTGGTCCACATTATTAGCTGGGACTAAGCTGTAACACGTGGTGTTCAGTGTATGGGAGACTGCAAACTGACACACAAGTGTAGACCATACTTGTCAAGCATCTGCAAAAAGGCTGAAGGTGGGCAGGGTGTGTCAGCATGACACTCCAGTGCACTGCAGCAGGGATCCTAAGGATGCTAAGAATGGCTGCATCTGCACACAGTCAGGTTCAGGAACTGTGGCAGATGTAACCCTACCCCCACAGCAATAGTGACGGCAGTGTGTTAACACCAAGGGATGTGCACATGAGTAGACCTTGCAATCATGCAGAGTTGGGGGACATGTGTAGGGCAGACTGACCATACACTGGCAAATGCAGATGGCCCATGCTAGTATACCCCTGCCAGGAATTGTGACTGCTGTAGTACACATAATAGGGGCAACAAACCGTCATGAAAAGGGCGTGCACACATATGCACCCACAGAGTGTATGCATCGCGGTCAGCATCTGCACACCTAACACATTTCCTAGACACTGCATGTGAATGTACAGGACATATGTCACATATCAGGCTCATGTACTGTTAATATATGCAGTGATGTGGTCCCATGGCAGATCAAGGAAGAGTGTGTCATATCAATAAGGGTATGTACACTCCCCATAGTCATGGTACGGTCTGACGGTTGTCATTGTACTAGTATTGGATTGGTCATACATGCACTGCTGATGTTGAGATCTGTAAACCAGACATCAGGCATTCACAATGCAGGATGGGGAACTTATGTGAATAAATGTGGGACTGTCTGTAAAATCAGGGACATGTAGGTATTAAGGTGGAGTGTTTGTGTGTGCATGTATGTGTGTGTATATGTTTGTACTGTTAAGCAATGCTGTATAGGTCTTAAAGTGCATTTCTTGTTTTCTCACACAGGTGGCGAGGTGGGTCAGGGTCCCTCCTGCATGCAATCTGATGTTGGTGGCCATACAGACACTGAAGATGATGATAGTACTGTTGAGGCACAGGCAGAGTTGTCAGGGGCCAAAACTGCGCCATCGTTTGACATCCCCCTCTTAGCCACCCCATCTCCGCACACAGTTACAGTGCCTATACATACCCCGTCACCAGTGGCCATAGCAGAGGGACAGTTGGTGGTTGGTGACAGTGCACAGGAGAGTGTGGTATCCATGCCTACTGTGTCTGGTCACAGCAGGCATAGCTGGATGTCTGGCAGGGCACCACATAGGCAGATGTACCGGGGTGCTCGTGGTAGGGCCACTGGTCATCATGCTCCTGGCAGAAGCTCCACAACTGATACCACCAGGCGCATGTTTCAGACTGTCATGGGGGAGCAGGCATGTATGGAACTGTATGCCAGACAAGGCCTGAGGCTGCAGAGGGCTGCTCTCACACCTGCAAGCAACAACTTCCATGAACTGTCTGGTGCCCTCCGTGATTATACCAAGGTCATGGATAGAAGGTTGGGTGAGATGGTGGGTTTCATCGACCGTGGTTTGTCCGTGCTTGAACATGTGGTGAAAGTGCGGCGATGGCCGCATGAACGTAGGCCAGCAACAACAGCTGGCAGTCAACATGGATGTGCTAGGACACTAAGGCACTCCCATAGTGGCAGTACCAGCCCCAGCACTGCGGGGGGGGTCCTATCCACACCACACCACAGCAGGCCACGTGCACGTGGCCCTGGCCAGTCCCTGACAGGACCTGGTTCCAGTGGACATCTGTCATCATCAGGGGAGAGTAGCACATCCAGGCCTGTACCTGGACATGCCCATGGAACCCCTGGCAGTCACAGTCCATGTGTCCGTCGCCAGAGGCAGTTCAACTGCACACCCTGCCAGGTATGGTCTGCAGCTGTCCAAAAATGCCTGTAAATGGCAGCCACATGGCAGAACTGTGTGCATGCATACCCACACACTATACGAACACACCTAGAGCAACCCCATACCTACACACACCACATCACCACACCCATTTCAGCTAATTACACCCCTCACCAACACACATAGTGTCAAAAGTATGGCCCAACCTCTGTCTCTAGCAAGCCAACAATACACCCTGTGCATATGATGATACCTGTGCCACATCCCTGTCATCCATAACATCAATGCAGGGAAAGGCTAATACGGTTCAGATGCACTACAGTGTACCAGTGTACTGCAGTGTAACATGTTGTCAGGAGTAATGTTTAATGCATACATGTCAGGTAGTGTAGCTGTCCAGCAATGATGCATTATAGCTGTTAGTAACACTGGGTGATTGTGGTCTCCATAATGTTATCCATTTGTGTCATAGGTGTACATGCATCAACAGGAAGATGGTCTGCAGTCATATTCTACACAGGGTATGGCACTGTGGTGACACCATGGCTGTGACATATCCAGGGTACAGTTGAACACCTGTCACAGGTTTGTATAACAGTTATTGCCTGTGCCACATGGACAGGTGACCCACTGGGACATGTATAATCAGCATCCTGATGTAGACCCATCCACATACACACATACACTTACTTGGCAACACTGGGACTAGACCCTTACCTAGGTATGTAGTGCTACTGAAGTGTGTGGCTTTCATTGCACACACCACACAGCGTTTAGGGTGAGGTGTGTTCCAGGTTACATGCTACATGCAGAACATCCCCAGACATGTACAGTATGGTAATGAGGGATGTAATGGTTGTATATGGACAATACATAGTATGACATACCATCATATATACATTAACAGACACATAACAGGCAGACACACATCTGAGAGACCTGGGCCTATCGATGCTAACTAACTTGTCAGTGTGTCCAATGTGTTGCAGGTAGGCTGCACACAGCACATACATAACTGGGCTGGATTGTGGTATCACTTACCTGTATGGTTGATGGTGACTGTGGTCACCATACAGTGGTACATGGGACATATACCGGCTGTACCATGGTGTAATGACAGTGTACACAGCACCTACATCCCACAGTGGACTGCGATACAACCCATTGTATATCCCAACAGTGGTACTACAGGGATATACATCTAATGCACATGCCACAGGCATATTAGGCTGTTGCATTGTCATGCCTCACCTATGGGCAGCAACAACACTATCTGTACTACTGTGTGGCAATGCGCATTGTAATAGGAGTACGTACCCTACAGATATACAGACATGCACACACTTCCCAGAACTCAATGGGTATCCCATGCCTATTGACCCATTTGTACAACACGGTTGTGCTGGTACTGCAAGGCTCATGTAGCCATTAGGGAGAGGAGTGTGTGAAGACTGGTAGAGATGAGTGAAGGCTGCCAGCCTAGCCAGATAGGATTTTATAGATAATTCTATCACTTGTAAATACTGTGAAATGTTGAAATGCAGGCTTGCTTCTTAAATGAAATAATGTGTTGTGAAATGTTGAACTTAAAACAATGTGGCAACATTGCCATCTGCTGTAAAGAAAACTAAGTCAAGCATTTCTTGCTGGTCCTTTGAAATTAAAATTATTTCATGACTGCCTTTGATGTTTACAATTCGGCTCAGGCCGGGCTAGATGAATGCTTCCTGTCTATTGTTTTAAGGCTAAAGTTAATGACCAGAATTTCCATGTGGAATACCCTTTATTGCTCTATGTGTAAAATAATCTTAATGCAGTTTCTGTCAGCCTGGGAACACCAGGAAAGTGTAAAATGATGTAATGTTTTATCAGAACTGCAGCTTTTATTTAAGCAGTGAGAACCAGAGATTATTAAACATTTTTGTCTTGAACATCCAACTCAGCACTGCCTTATGCTCTATGTAAGTACGTTATTTTAGAAGTGTGTTTTCTTGTAGCAATAGCTAGGAATTAGAAAGTTTAGACTAAGTGTTTTTCTGGGATGTCAGAACTGTACTACTGATTTATTTTAAGTATTTCTGTGTGATCTCTGAACTTTTGACTAGCACTGACTGTGTAGCAGAAAGTATGGTCTTGTAGTTTTAATTATTTATTATTAAATATTTTAAAACCTTTTAACTGTGGCTGGTTTGTATAGAGATAATTTAAGCTCTTAAGAGTACTTGCATGCCTTTTGTAAAACTGTACAAAGCCACTCTAATAGCTTTAGCTGTGGGCTATACTACCAATTGGATAATACTATTGCACAGTAATAATTAGACTCCTTTTTAAGGGCCTTTGAGTAGCTGATAATTATTAGTGGGTGGTGGCAGCTGGTACTTCCGTATAGTCTGGAAGAATGGGGCACAGCTGGAGACCCTGTGCCAGCCTTCCCCAGGAGTGTCTGTGTGGTTGTATAAACTCTTCTCAAATTGTGTGTGTGTCAGATATTTGGGCAGGGACATGAAGCACAGGTTGGACAGAGAGGGTGCTAGAAGTTTTAGCTTGCCCACTAGGCTGAGATCTGGACCCTATGGCTGTGCCAGTGGGGAGTCTTATTGGGGACTTGGAGAGCAAGGGAGTGACCAGCCCTTGACTGACTGTGATCTGTGTGTGCTCTTAAGGGAAATTGCACTTTACTGTGTGTATTTGTTATCCTTTCCTCATATATGAGATGCCCTTTCTGGTGTTAGTGGTGAGGATTGAGGCCCCTTGATTGCTGGGCCAGGGCACGGGCATCACAGAGTGTAGCAGGGTACATGTAATGTCCGATACAGCAGCGACCACATCTTACTATGGCAATGGGTGTTGTGGTGATTGTGAAGTCCTCATGGTATTCCCAACTATAGCTATATTAACACACAGACACTGCTATCCTCAGTAATGCACATGTACACATGTCAGTACTGGGGTGCATCACTGCAGGTGGTCATAGGTGTGTACCTGGCTATTGTCCATGGAGAGATGGGTAGTGTAGGGGATGTGTGTACAGTGGTATGCCACCTGCCATGTGCTAGCAGGCAATCTATCAACAGACACCACTGTGGTCACCCTCAGGGTAAGAGTGACATGCATCATTCAATCCTCTAAGTGCCTCCTGCAAATGGCCACTGAGGTGATCCAGTTGACATGTATGCAACATGCATTACAACACATGGTTAGTGTCTATGATGGAGACCTGTACCCAAGCATGTTCTGTTGACTGTGGTAGTGTAGTGGAGGCACATGTGTCATGTGGTGCGTACAAGGTGTTGTCTCCTATATGTACCAGTTATAACTCAGCTGGGCAGACATGTCAGTGTCAGTCAAGCATAGGTTGCCTGTACGTATCCAAGCTGGATACCTGCCATCTGCACATCTGTACAGGGACTGACAGACATCAGCTTGGCAAGTAGCTATGCAGTAGGATGAATGTGTCGATAGACGTTTGACAACAATATGTATGCCATTGCTACATGTTGGAAGCCCTCACTGACATGTGCTGTACAAATGTTAGTCTACAGTTACATTCCACATGTCAGATCATTATCCAGTAGGGGATATATACTGTGACACAACTCATACACCAGGAGCATGACAATGAGGCCTCAGAGTCCAGCTATGCCTGCAGGTGTGCTTGTTGTCAGTACTACCTTTAGCACTCTACTCTTGACTGGGAAAGCACTGTCAACAGTAGTACCGCCATGATACACTACATGCCAGTGTGACAGCACGTAACCTAGGTTACTACCCTTGTATATAACACATTCACATGGATAACAGTGCTGTGCAGGTCTTATATACTTGTGTGTCCCAGACATGACACTCACACCCCTTGCCACTGTAATGACAGCACATAGACACATGTATTGTACATGGCATTACTTACACTTATTAAAGATATCATTATCCTGCTATGTTATCAGACTGGGATGTGAGCACTGGTTACCAGGGCTGAGCCATACTTGGCAGGTGTCAGCATTGCTGCAATTTAACAGCTAAGCAGATTTGTGCACTGGTAAGCGAAACCTACATGGTGTAAGTGCCCGTACATTTAACCGTAGCTTAGCACCGCTTAGCTTAATGCAATGGCCAAACTGGAGGCTGAGCTCTCTCATCTCAAAACTGGTGTAACCAGTCAGGAGGAGAAGGTAACCTCACACAACACAATTCCAGTATCACATAGTCCCACCACATCAGCGAACTAAACACATAAATACACAAAAACATACTCGGAGGCTCTAAATAAAAATCTACCTAAGCAACAGAGACCTCTAAAGCAGACATCCAAGCAAACGCTACCTCAAAACAAAACACGCACAACACATAGCCCACAAAGTCAGTGTGAAAAGCAGCCACAGCCCTTAAGGCTGAATAACACACCTGATACTCTTGTAATAGGTGACTCTATTGTCAGACACACTGACGTCCCGCTCACCAGGCTGAATAAAGAGAAGGTCACGGTGAGCTGCCTGTCGGGTGCTAGGATCCGCCACATAACGCAAGCACTCAGGTCACTCCAAAGCAAATACAAATATGACTCAGTCATTGTACATGCTGGTGTGAATGACCTGAGACGTACCTCCCTGGACTACATGAAAAGAGACATAGAGGAGCTCTCTGATCATGTAGCCCAGGCTGGTATGACCCTGACCTTGAGCAGCATCTTACCCTCACCTAGAATGATGCCACAGTACAAAGACAAAATGATCGATTTTAACAATTGGCTAAAATGTTGGTGTCATTCAAAGGGGATCCAGTGTCTGTCAACCTGGGATGACATGCTCGACAAGCCATGTTGCTTCGATAGGGATGGCTTGCACCTGTCACCACTGGGCTTTTGGATATTGGCAAAGGCTCTTGCCACCCCCATAGTGCCTTTTTTAGGCAAGGCTCAAAAGTCAAACCCACCCCCATAGACAGCACAAGGAGCAAGAAACTAAGGGTAGTGCTGCTTAACACCAGAAGTCTTAACCTCAAGATGCACGCACTCGAAGCTCTCCTCAGTATGGAGAACATCTCTATCTGTGCAGTGACAGAAACCTGGTTCAAGCCTCCAGAGAGCACCCCAGCACTACCAGGCTATACCTCATATCATGCTTTTCGGCCCCAAAGCCCGGACTGAACCACAAAAGGAGGGGGAGTTTCCATATTTATCAAGGATATCCACACCTCCAGGTTAGTGGCATTGCACGAAGTATCGGAGACCATCCATGTGCAACTAACAGTGGGCAAGACTGCTTTTCAGTTTATAGCATCCTACAGACCACCCTCTCAAAGTCAGGAATCCCACTTGGCTTTCCTGAAAACATTGGAGAACATGAAGATCTCTCCGAACACCATTATATTGGGTGACTTCAACTACCCAAACATTGACTGGGAGCACTACTCAAGCCCCAGCACCTTAGCCCAAAGGTTCCTGAAAATTATAAACTCAAATGCTATGGAACAACTAGTCACTACTCCCACAAGAGGGGACAACATACTAGACCTGATCATTACCAACATGGGGACTCTATGCTCCACACCAGAAGTATATCCCTCATTGGTAAGATCAGACCATAAATTAATTTCACTGGATGTCCACATCCCGACCCCACCCCCAGCCCAGAAAACTACAGTGAAAAACTTCTCAAAAGCGAACTTCTCACTTCTCAAAACCAAGTGGACTCCTTCAAGGCCCCAGGGCCAGTGGAAACTATGACCCAAACTGCAGAATCCTATATAAATGCATTCTACGGACATCTCCAGGAATGCATGGATCATGCTATCCCAAACAAAACCAAGACCCAATCATCCAAAGGCAGGCGTCCAGTCTGGTGGACCCCTGCCATAAATAAACTGTACAACAGAAGGAGGAAGCTACTACATGATAGAGCAAAATCCCTAATAGGGAAGGCATCTCTGATCAGTACTAGCAAAAAATTACGATACCTCATAAAATCCTCCAAGGCCAGCTTCGAGAGAAAAATTGCACAGGACACCAAAGACAATCATAAGGCTTTTTTCAGTTATGTTAGTAACCTGGGATGCAACTCCCAGACCTGTTCTGAGTTGATTCTAAACGACAAAAAAAACCCCACTGAACCCACAGACATCGCCAATATCCTGGCAGACAGGTTCAGTGCAAACTTCTCCACCCCCCCCCCCAAAAGAGCAAGTATCTATCCCGGCAGAGGGCTGCCTCCCAAGCATCTTTGATGCTCAGGTGAAGGCTTCCCTCTCCAAAGCAAAAAACACTGCTTCCATGGGACCAGATGGCGTCCCAGGTTACATCCTACATGAACTCCAAGAGGAACTAATCCCTCAAATAAAACAGCTATACAATCTCAGCCTCACTACAGGATATGTGCCCACAGAATGGCTTATAGCAACAGTGGTCCCACTCCACAAAGGTGGAGCCTCTACGTACCCTGGAAACTATCGCCCCATAAGCCTGACTAGCTTAGTCTGCAAGGCTATGGAGAGGATCATCATGGAGCTCATAAACAAAGACATTGGGGACCTACAGACACTAGATCCTACCCAGTTCGGCTTTGTCAAGGGCAGATCCTGCCTTTTGAACCTGGTTGACTTCAAAACAGTCACCAAAGCCATAGATGAAGGGAAGGTAGTCCACACAGCCTATCTGGACCTTGCAAAGGCATTTGACACAATACCCTACTTGGGCATCATAGATAAGCTATCCAGCTTAAATATAAACCCCTATGTCACAAGATGGGCTGCAAACTGGCTCAAAGACAGAACCCACAGAGTGAGAGTTGCTGGAGCCATGTCAGACTCGAAACCGGTCACAAGTGGCATCCCACAGGGTTCTGTCCTGGGACCACTCTTGTTCTGTATATACTTTTCCGAGGTACAGGCAAACGTGGGAGGACTATGGCTCACCAAGTTTGCAAACTGGGCGCCATAATCGACTATCCAGCTGACACAAACATCCTTCAAAAAGGTCTCACAGAGACAGATAACTGGTGCCAGCACCATGGTTTAAAGCTAAATGCCAAAAAATGTATAGTCATACCCTTTGGCAAAAACAATGTGCCCACAAATTACCACATAGGTGGAAATCCATTAAGTACAGAGAAATTATTAGGGACCTGGGGACCCAAGTTGATAGCAATCTCTCCTTTGAAAACCACATTGCCAAAGTGGTTAGAAAGACCTTCTACATAGCCCACCTCATCACAAAGGGTTTCACATCTAGATCAAGAGAGGTAATCATGCCCCTTTATTCATCCCTCATCAGGCCCATCATAGAATACAATGCCCCTTTTGGGATGTACCTTACCC
Source organism: Protopterus annectens (assembly GCF_019279795.1). Lineage (NCBI taxonomy): Eukaryota > Metazoa > Chordata > Ceratodontiformes > Protopteridae > Protopterus > Protopterus annectens. The sequence continues at coordinate 737,275,182 of NC_056733.1, forward strand.
GACACCTGCAGCAATTAGAGACCCCAAAGTATCTCACCAAGAGGATCAAGGGTCTCAAACAGATGCCATATGCTGCTCGGTTAAAAAAACTCCAGCTCTACTCAGTTGCATACCGCCTCCTTCGAGGCGATCTATGCCTGACATACAAAGCTATGTCAAATCCAGAATTAATGGACATGCTCCACCTCAGTAAATCTAAATCCCTTAGAGCCACACACTCGAAAGACTTGAGCCTCAGCACAGAAATAAATAGAATTTGCTGGAGGGACAGGTTCATAACCCAGAGGCTCCCTTCGCTCTGGAATAGAATTCCAGTTCATGTGAGGCAGAGCACCTCACTGAATCTCTTCAAGAAGAATCTCGATAGGTGGATGGGGGATCGTAGGGTTGTCCCAGGGATTACTCCTTTGTCACTATTAGACAGAGGCACAGTAAACTAAACCTTAAAAAGGGCACAGTATACTCAAATCAAGGGGTGGCGTAAGCCATACAGAATCGGGCTAGGCTTATAATTGCCCCAGGGCAGATAACCTAGTATGAACCTATGAACCTATGAACCAAACACACTTAAAGTTGCTCAAAACTGCCTTAACCACTCTGTATCCAGCAGCCCTTGTTCTGCGCAGCAACAAAATAAACTGCCCTTGCAGGTATTGAACCCAGGACCCTGTACACTATAGTCACAACAGTTAACCACTACACCATGACAGCTGTGAAGTTAGTTGTTTTTCCATAATATCTTTCACTATACATATTGAATAGTATTGAACAATTGCTTTGACAATTATGTAGTACTTGTTATTGATATTACTGTTGCATCACATATGTTGTTATATCTAAATATACACATATCAGGTACATACGGTGAGATACATCTAAGAAGGTATACACAACCGTGATGTTTACACATGACAGAAATATGGATATATACATATACATATGCTGATATATGTCTACATGTACATGCACATATATATTCATACATATGTATGTCTACACATCTGTACAGTGCATCATATATATGGCCATTTGTAGATCTCTTTCTGTATATATGTATATATATATATATATATATATATATATATATATATATGTCTGCACATCCTATGTGTACAGATATACCTATTTATGTTGATATATATGTAGATATCTATAACTATATGTGCATACATATTTAATCAGATATACCTATTTATGTTGATATATATGTAGAGACCCATAACTATATGTGCATATGTATCTATATATCTGTATATGTGTAGACATATATTGCTGTGTATATGTATATATTTGAGTATTTATATGTGTGTATATATATATATATATATATATATATATATATATATATATATATATATATATACACATACACACACATATATATATCCATATATGTATGTAGATATGTATATGTGTATATATTTATATAGATATAGGTATATATATATATATATATATATATATAGTGTGTGTGTGTGTGTGTGTGTGTGTGTGTGTATATATATATATATATATATATATATATATCAACATATAAGTTTACCATATGGCCAGAACATGGAGTGGAGTCTTACCTCAGTGCCAATAGTCCCACCCTCTTAGTGCAAGGGGATGTCATGTATGTATTGCAGGTATATATGTAGACTGTTGCTACTGTACCAGACATGTGTGGGTGGTCACATCTGTCTTTGACATGTACACCATTGGCTACTGACAGACATCCTAAGGACATCATAGTACAGTATCACTGCTAGCACAGTAATGATCCTGTGGACTACAGCAGAGATATTACCAGTATACGTGGTCAGTCTGGCACTCTGTGGTCAGTCCAGAGGTGTACATCAATCCCCTTCATGCGAGACATATGGACCATGCCTCACAATGTGGATGTTAATAGCCATGTACATGGGTATATCACGTAAATACTGGACTACATATGCCCGCACAGTTTATGCATTCACACAAACCAGTCTGTTCTGACACATAATACCTGGTGGTGCAGAGGTAACATGGCCACATACTACCCAGTAGTTACTGACATACATCTGTACAGAATCCCACTGCTTTGTCAGAAATACACAACAGTTATGGTGGCCTGGCAGCAGTATGTCTTGCAAATAACTGGACATAACAGCACACTGGTTAATTACACTAGGCTGCTAGGCATGTCACAATGCACTGTGCAAACTACAGGCAGACTGCCACAACACCTGACTACATTTTGTATGGGGGAATACACATGTACCTGCAATTATAACAGGCTCTACACGCATGTCACAGCACAGTGTAACAGACACCTGTGAGAAAGTGCATATCCATAACCAGTGTGAACACAGCCACAGCCACATATGGTACACAAGCTTAATATGACACTATATGGACTGTCTGATGCACACCATCCTCATATGTGCCACTCACACACTAACCCTACATACACTGGGTCATGACACAGTGTTGTTCGATGCCTGTCTGTGGTATCGGACATGTGTGTGTCTGGTCCTACAGACATGTGAGCCAATAGGGTACCATGCACTGGAGCAGCATGTGACATCAGATAGAACAGGACCAAGAACAATGGCATCTACCACATTCTGTGCACAGCCCAAGGTATGTATACCCAATACACATACTGTCAATCACCATAAGTAAATAGACCCCAGTACTGTACACACAACCACAGAATGCCCAAGTTATGTCCTCAGAAACAACCCCTACTATACGTAACATGTCTTGCAGTCTGATATCTGACTGGCTTGTTATCAGGTATGATGTCAGTAAATAATGGTGTACAGAACATATGCACCTCTTACTGCATGACATATGTACAAAGGTTGACAGACTTGTGGCTGGAGCTACAAACACTGGCCCAATATTGGCATGTTGCTGTGATAACCTCATACATTTACTGTCATGCCAGAGTTTGTTGTGACATATGTCCTATGAGGGATATGAAGTCAGTAACCCTCATGGCTGTCACAATGTACTAACTGCAATCCTCACACTATGCTTCTGCAGTTCTCAGATAGTTCTGTGAGAAACACAAGAAGCAAAAGGTTCTACACATACTGCCCAGTCTGCAGATAACCCTACAGATGGGGGTTTCCTCAAACACATAACACTGTCATGACAGGTATTAAATCATGTAGACCAGCCATATCCACACACACCCTGTTAAACCGACATTACTCCAAAAGCAGAAGAGCAACACTTACATTCTGTAGTCATGTATGGCACATCCCCCTCCTGTATTTTGGCCTGTTTCTACAGTGTATGTTGTTAGAGGTAAATCCCAATACCATCTGTGATGCTGTTTGCCAAACATAAAATTTAGGTCCTGCTCACAGTGAATGAAAAGACCCAACACCAACATGATGTTCCTAGATATTGGAGTGTGTTTCCATGCAATTGGATGTGGGAATGTTACCACAGCTGTTCCACATGCAATTCATGCAGAGGCCATCAGCTGATCATGAGCATCACTTACAAAACACAAGCTGCTGACTAAGCAAAGCAGGTGTACTTCTCCACATCCACCAGAGAGGGTGTGAGAGAGACAGAGACAAAGTAAGTCAGGGAGGGAGTGGGAGAGTAAAACCTAAGCATGTTTGTGTCACACACCTGCCAGTACAGGGTTTCAACCCCCTAACTGACTATGTATTGCTATCACATGACTATGCAGTTATTGCATGTGCCACAAAGCTTACATGTTGGGGAACTGTCCAAAGGTATATCTGATGGTGAGTGACATTTGCAACAGTGATATAGTAGTGGTAAGATAGGTGTAGTACACGTATCTGTCCACATGAGCAGGTGTCAACGTCAACACAGCCACACTCTCTCAGGGACTCACACACATTGACACAGTTGCCAGGGTCAGGAATAGACTTCCTAACTAGCTAGTTTGCCACAATACAGTAATGCGCAGGTATCACATGCACCACAGGGGTCATCCGGATGTTATATGGGCAAAGGGTATGTGAAGGCATCTGACATAAGACAGTATGCTTCAGTAGGCCAATGGGAGCTTTAGTGAGTGTGAATGTGGTCGAAAGCATCATACTCCACACACACAGACACAGTGTGCCAGTGCTGTCATGCATGGGTGCATTGCTTCATGGGTGCCTAGTAGTTGACTGTGCCAGAAGGCTATACAAGGCTAGGTGAAGGGTATACCTTGGCATCAGGCCACATGACAATGGTCTGCAGTGTGGCTCAGGGGTATAGTGTCTGGATTGGCCCACATAGGTGGGTATTGTATTCACCATCCAGTCACTTGGGTTACTATTGTGTGTGGCCAGTGCTGTGCAATGCTTGCCATGTATGTGTTCTATAGTCCATGACATGGACGGTGTCTGGGATGTGCATACATCGCACATGCATGTTCAGTGATGTGGAACTGTACCTGGGATGTCCGGCCCATGTTGTGTACACAGATTTTCATCAGATGTGCCAGTCCTGGCCTCATGTGGCGGGAACTGGTAATAGACACAAGGTTGACCCTGCACCTACATTGATAGCATGATACAGGTATTCCTTGGTGTCAGTGGCATCTGTCCATACAGGGCATGTGTTTAAGGCATGGTATGTCCTTTGTGGGTCCCATTTGATGGCACCACAGTTGTTGCAGGCGTCCAGTGGGGAACATAGTGAAGGCGCACTGTCTGCAATTATGTGCCTGTTGTAGTGATGGGACAGGGTGCTATGCCCTCTGCAGTCCACTGTAATCACACCATGGTTACTATCTGTGGGCAATATGCAGGGTACTACCAACAAAGTGGTTGTTGCCTAGGCAAGTGTGTTTGTATATGGACATGGAATGAAAGTGTTCTTTGGGTAATACAACGGTTGCTTACTTTGTTCACCAGGCCTTGATGTCACATGTACAGGTATGGATTGGCACCACAGTCTCTTGGCTTTTTGACATCTGTTATCCTTGTAAGGTGGACATTGTGACATATAATAGGCCCACCATATAAGAAATTTGCAAAACCCACTCCACAATGAGTCCAGTTGTTACTCACCCACAACCACCTCCACACAGGATACAAATGACAAAAACACACACACACACACACACACACACACACACACACACACACACACACACACACACACACACACACACACACACACACACACACAGTTGCCATGTCTGGGATTAGAACTCCTACCTAACTAGTTTATCACACTACAGCATTACACAGTTATAGGACACACCACTGAGATTACTGGACTACTCCGTCCCCAAAGGTGTATTTCACTGGGAATGACATCACCAAAGAAGGGCAATAGAGGTTGTAGTGACTGTGAATGGCCTCAAAAGCATTGCTCCCTACACAGACAAATATAAACACACAAACATCCACACTTGCCATGTCTGAGAATAGAACTCCTACCTAACTAGTTTATCACACTACAGCATTACACAGTCATAGGATGTGCCACAGAGATTACTGAGCTACTCCTTCCCCAAAGGTGTATTTCAAAGTGAATGACATCAGCAGGCTTGCCAAAGTAGAGCATTTGAATTGTAGTGAGTGTGACTAGCCTAAAAAGCTTTGATCCCTACACAGACAAATACATACACACACACACACACACACACACACACACACACACACACACACACACACACACACACACACACACACACACACACTTGCCACATCTGGGATTAGAACTCCTACCTAACTAGTATATCATACTACAGCATTACACAGTTATAGGACGTGCCACAGAGATTACTGGACTATCCCTTCCCCAAAGGTGTATTTCACACTAACTGACATCAGCAGGTTTGCCATAGTAGGGCTATGGGGAGGGCAGTGTGTGTACATGAGCCATAATCCATTCATCTAGAGGTAGACACAACATACTCAGGCACACACAGGTTTATATTCCACAGGTACATGTATACAACTGCTAGATGACTACTGCCTTGTACAGTCATGTACAGTTAGCACTAGCACCACAGAGTCTATAATGCTGAGGGATACCAGTGGCTAATTTCTACAGTGAGTGACATTTACACATCATGTGGTTATAGCTTTTTGGCTATGTGCTGGGTGGGACAGGCCTCATGATGGAAAGCTGTTTGTCACTGTCACTCTCTTCCACACGACTGTGTATGTGGACTTTTGGCATATTATATTGTTGTCCTTGGATATATATGTGTGTATTCCTATCCAATGTGTGTGCATAGCATGACTGGAGCATACTGAGGAGTGTATGCACTAACATCTGCAACTGTCAGATATGTATGGTCCACTGTTGTTGCCAGACATGGGCTTCATTTGTTTGTGTGTGTGAGCATGCCCAGTATGATCTTTCAGTATGTTGTTGTCTGCCATTGTCTTCATTTCTGTAAGTGTGGGAGCATGCCCAGTATGCCCTTCTGTACTGAATGTGTGGATCCATTCCTGGTAGATTGTACTCCAGTGCAGACTTTTGTGTTCTACACCTACAGCTAGCAAACTGTTTCTGCAGGATATATGTAAATCAGTTGGCAATATGGGGTCAAACTGGGCAAGGGAGAGTGGGTACTGTAGGTAATTGTGTCTGTGCTGCTTCTGCTATATGGTCCTGATGCTAGCAGAGATATTCAGACATGTGTAGTGTTATATGCTGTGATGTTTTTATGTCCTCAAGTACTGTCAGACAAACCTTTTTGCTCACAGTGATGTCCTGGGCAACACAGGGTGAATGCAGCTGTGCCCAGTATTGTGGTCAAACACCTACATATTAATGCAAACTAATGCCATTCTGGAGTGGGAGCTGCAGACACCTGCTGCTGGGTCTGTGTAACCAGTTCAGCACCTTGGTACAGTGGTGACAGAGGATCCCATACTTGTACATCCATCGACGTGACAGTATAACCTTATCTTGCTGTGGCAATACCTCACAGCTGTACAGATGCACACAGGTTACCCAGAGGCAGGAGTCATAAGTCAGAACATTACCCCTATTGTGGTGTATGGGCAGGTTTGTAGCCACCCATTTTTGTGTTTGCAGTCAGGGATAGTATGTGCACACGGCTGTGTTTCGGACTTCGCACATTCCATGCTGCCCATGCTCCCACTCCTCCCCTCTATTATTCTGTCCTCTTATATATTTTATGCAAACATTCTCCAATACTTTCCCCTATAGTTATCACCTCATCACAGTAGTGTATTGGTGTTGGTCCACTGTTCATGCAGTGGAACATGGTGGACATGTTACTGTAGTTTGTCCACATGGCCCTGCATATGGGTTTTGTGGATTGTGTTATGTTATTTGGGTGTCCATGACATAACATGCATTGGCAGTACGGATGAGATGCAGGCCTTTGGCAGAGGACTGTAGGCCATTTGGTAGTGATGCAGGTCAGCTGTAGCAGGCCGTTGCAGTCTGTCAGTCTTACAGTATAAAAACTGCCATACAGTATATTCCCCTGGGGTGACAGGGTGGGTGTGCTAGATGTTCATGCCAATACTTTCTGTCAGTATTGATCAGGTGGTGTGGATGCTGGCAGGGTGCTGCTTACAGCTAGGAACACACCTGCATGGGACACCTGCACTACATGCTGCATTCTTTTCTATTGCCGTACACAGGTGGGGGTCATATTGTACCCATTCCCAACAGCAGGGATAAGACAGGAGAGGTACCTGTGGGTAGTGGTTGGGTGAGCTGGGTGTATGTGTGCTATGGACACTACTTGCATCTGACTTACTGATATGCATGGGGCATTCCACTTATGGCTTGTGCAGGGACATCAGCTGATTCTCAATACATCATTCCTATGAACTTTGTGATCTGTGAGTGTTTGGCCAGATGACATCAGTATTCCCTACTACAAGCCCAGATAATGTGATGCAAACCTGTATGTACAATTCCAAGGGTGTTACCATTTCATGGTTACACATTATACACTGTCTGTCTGGGGTACTTTCCCCTGTGTACTGCTTGTATATCTGGCCCAACAGTCATGCCATGTCCATCTTTCAGATGGTGACACATATTAGCTCCATACATTTACAATGGCTTACTGCTAAAATGTGTTATACTGGGGAGCATTGTGTTTGGCACTGCAGTTGTGAGGACTTGGCCCTGTCATCAGCAGTACTGGGCAATGGCCACCAGGTCAAACCTCACCATGCATACATACTGACCACTCTCACACAATATGAAACACACCAACCTAACACACGCATACCTGCATATTGTACAAATGCTATAATTTATCCTACTACCTTGGCCACCTCAGGTCATCTGTGCTCCACTGGTATTATACCTACACATACATGTTGCAACATTTCTACATTGGATTGGGAGGGCACACCTGACTGGTACTACATGTATACATAGGATTGGGAGGGCACACCTGACTGTTACAACGTGTCTACATAGGATTGGGGGGGGCACACCTGACTGTTGCAACATGTCTACATTGGATTGGGGGGCACACCAGACTGTTACTACATTTCTACATAGGATTGGGGGGGCATACCTGACTGTTTCTACATTTCTACATAGGATTAGGGGGACACACCAGACTGTTACTGCATTTCTACATAGGATTGGGGGGCACACCTGTTTCTACATTTCTACATAAGATTGGGGGGCACACCTGACTATTTTTACATAGAATTGGGTGGACACACCTGACTATTTTTACATAGAATTGGGGGGACACACCTGACTGTTTCTGCATTTCTACATAGAATTGGGGGGGCACACCTGACTGTTACAGCATGTTTACATCAGATTGGGGGGTGCACCTGATTCTTGTACACATTTGCTTTGTGGCCCTGCCCCGTGCTGTTCCTGCTGTAGCTGTTTTCACAGGATCATGTTGTGTAGCATGGCACATACAATGACAATTTGAGTACATGTAACTGGTGAGTACTGCAAGGCTCCCCCGGATGTGTCCAGGCACCAGAACCATGACTTGAGCATCCCAAACACATGCTCTGTTATAATTCTGGTCTGTGCGTGTGCCTCATTATAGAGTTCTTGTTCGGGTGTGTGTGCATTTCTGATGGGTGTCATCAGCCACGGCTCCAGTGCGTAACCAGCATCCCCCAGTAGGTAACCATAAGGGATGTCCCCATTGGCAAATCTCTGGTACAGCTGCATCAGATACCAGATGTGAGAATCTTGATAGCTTCCAGGGCAGCCAGCACAAACATTCATTATAATTCCCTGGGTATCGCACATGACCTGGCAGTTGATGGAGGGGGAAGCCCTTGCAGTTGATGTAGACCCTACCCCGCTCACCAGGTGGTACTTTGATACATATGTGCATGCAGTCTATAGCACCCACTACCTGAGAGTATTCTGCTATTTGGTGGAAGAGACGCATATTGCTGGCCAACGCCTCACAGGTGTTGGGGAAATATACATGCTTACCGGCATGTGCTGACATGGCATCCAGGAACTGGTGGAGTATCCTGGATGCTGATGCCTGTGAGATCCCCATGATATCCTCAGTTGGCCTTTGGAAGTTACCTGTGGCTAGTATTCTTAGGCCTACACATACCTTGGTATCCACTGGGATGGGTTCCCCTCTGTTAGTTCTGTGTGTCAGGCATGTCTGGCACAGCTCAACAATTTGCTGTAGGAAGTCCCTGTCCACCCTATAGCACTCCACTATCTCCAGCTCATGTCGCCCCTGTTAGGTTACCCTGGGTCTGTACACTCTTCTCCATCTCCTCACTGTGGGTTGGTCGACAGCATTCTCATCCTCATCACCCTCAGCCTCTTCCACATGTTGATGTATGATAGCTACTGCAGCACCTATCATTTTGTTGTTTGTGTTTGTTAAAATTTTCCCACTTGTATACACCGGTGGTATAGAGTATGTGGGGAAAAAACAGAGGGAAAGGTGTTTGCATAGTTTATAGTAGTGTTCTGGGCTGGGCTGGTCTGCTGCCTGTGTAATTGACTGATTTTGATACATTTCACCTGCCAGCTATGCTAGTTCTCCTTGATTACCTTCCTACTACTGTTTTCCCTTCCCATTGCTTTCCTGTTTAAGCCCAGGTGCACGCCGTGCAAACACAGTGCCCAAATGTGCACAGAGCTGCTATTTCCTGGTTTACTTTTTTTTTTCCTTTAAAACACGGTGTGCAGCATGCACACCCGCTTAGGCAATGTAGAGTGCTAGGCAGCCTCAGACACACACCCCATTTCTTAGCCCTGCTAAGCTAAGGGTAAACCCGAGCCACAGGGCTCCAATCCACTTACAGTATGCCTGACACCACCCCCCTATGATGTCAGCTAACTCCTAGGCTTGCACCAAGCTATTCCTGCACTTACACTGTTGGCTGCTGACTAGCATTGAGGGGAAATCTGGGATTCAGTATCATTCCCCTCATTTGCATAGGATTGCCTGCTGATGCATAGTTACAGGTCCCACACTGAGCCTCCCCCCTTAGCAACCAGTATTCACTGGCCATGTTGTCTTCTGCCTGCCATTAAGTATAATGGCAAAATAGTGATTTTGGTTAGAATGCTTATTTCAGGTTATTTTCTTTATTTTTCACCTGATCCCATTTGTGCGCTGCTGCCTACACTTAAACAGCCAAAATCAGCTAAAAAAAATAAAAGTTATTTTTTTAAACTGTTTTCCATGCCATTGGCCATATATTTGGCCATTGGCATGCATTACATGTTATATACACCCTTTATTTGGAGCTGTCATGGCTCCGTTTTGTAGTTTGCAGAAAAGTACTCGGTTACTAACTGAGTACATTTCTGCAGATTACACTAGTCCTACACAGCTGTCTGCTATCTTCCTGGATTGCAAATTCACCTCATTGGCATGGTTTTCACCTGCAAATGGGGTAATTTGCATGCATGAACTGTGTCCATGCAGGAATAGTGCAGGAGCGCTCATGCACATCCCTGCAGCTTATTCCTGGATAGCACTGTGGACATATTGCCTCCTGGAGCTCCTGCACTGTTCCTGCACACCGTGCAGGGCTTGCTGAATCCGGGGGTAAGTATTTTTAGTTGTAAGCTGTACAGGTTTTATGCTGTAATAAGATAAGCAAGGGTGATCAGAAGCAAGTTAATGTTAATATAATGTGATCTGGGTCTTCTAGGGTGAGGAAGTGTTTAAGTGTACTGATATATGTAGACTTAATATAGTAATTTTCCTTCTTTTTACAAGGATGGATGTCTAGAGTAATATCCTTTGTTTAAGCTGTCAACATGATTTTTTTTATGCAAATAGGATTCCAAAATAAGACAAAATGCTGAAAGGCATGCAAAGTGATAGCTGTCTTGCATTTGCAAAGTTATTAGCTTATATTTTTCTATTAACAGTGCTCTCAGTGGGAGATGAGGAGCCTGTATGTACAAGCAGTTGACCAGTAGAAGTCCTAACAGTGTGTTTTAAATGAAATTTAAAAAGATTCTTTCACATATCTACAAAATTATTTTTTTCATTATTCAGTGTGTTTACTTGGAGAAAACCTATCGGCAGGTGCAAGCAGTTGAGAGTTCTGAGCATTATGTTCTGAGAGAAATGTAACATTTAAAGGTACACTGTCAAGCAATTCTGTGCAAAATTTAATGCTTGGAACTATGGAAAGTGAATAAGAAGTTGTAACCTCCATGTAAGTGTTATATTTTAATGCATTTAATAGAAAAGTGCACAATTTAGTTTGTTTAAACATAACCAGTATATTCTTTTCTTATGACCTAAAAATATTTACTGAAAGCATTCAAGCTGTTTTTAACATCTGGCAGGGGAACAGAGAGCAATCAGTCTAAGTGGGAATGCAGGCTGTAACATGTGCTTAAGTATGAGTTACCTTAATTTTATATTAGGTAGTGCCTGTGGATGCAACATTCAATTTGGTGGAACTGCTTCTATGTGGAGGGGTGATTTTATGTGCTGAAAATGCCCATAGTTTTATGCATTTGTTTCAAGTTAAAAGGGGTGGGGGTTCTAAAAATGCATTTACTTTTTTAAGTCTTGAAAAACCTAACTTAAAAAACAAGTAACTCTCTGTGGTATCCCTTAAGTCTCAAACAACCCACTATAAAGATATAGTGGATCCAAAACAAAACAATGTAAGAAACTTCTCTGTGTGGAAGTTTTTCAATTCCTGTATGTCTAGTTAATCACTCTATGTTAAAAAGCAGAAAAAACAGAAAATGGTAGTAGAAGTAACAAACTTAAAGCTGTCTTTAAATCAAAAAATAAAAACTTATTTTTAAATATTATTAAAATTATGCAGACTTATTAACTCTATTAGGTATTCAGAAGTAATCCAAGCTGGGTAGACAGTCTGCTTCCAGTTGAAAATCCATTATTAAGCACTCAGACAAGCAATCAAAGCAAAAATAAATAAAATGATAGTTTCATATCAAACTTTCTAATATACCTGTTATCAGGTATGGGACTGGTTTATTTAGTTATAAAATAAAGTGTAATGGTATACATGTTAACAAATTCAAATCCCTTCCAGGTGGGGAAGAAAAGCAACAACTACTTAAAAGATCAGTCTGCCACACAGTAGTGTGCGCATATAAGTCAAGTGTTGGAAATTAGACATTCAGAAGAACTGCCATGTATAATAGATGAAGGTAATAGCTTTCTGTTATAATGGCTATTTTGTCCATATTATCATGGAATGTAAATGACCTTACAGGTATAGAAAAAAACAAAGAGTATTTAATTATGTTAAGAAATATAGAGTGCAAATAGTAATATTGCAGGTGACACATTTGGAAAGAAATGAGCAAGTGAATTTGACAAAGATAGAATTTCAGGATGGACATTCGGTAGAATACCATGAAAAAAGGAACAGGGAAATAATAACACTGATTACTAGTTGGGCTCCAATAATGATAGCAAGGAAAAAAGACAGTAATGATTGATTTGTGTTAGTAAGGGGCTACTGGCACCTAATTTGGGACACAAAAACTTCCTAACTTATAAATAGAGCCCAACAATGTCTCCACTTCTGTAGGAAATGTCACACAGCTAACCTGCCCCCACAGGTCCTACTCACCTCTAAAGTGCCACAGTTGAGAGTGTACATTGTTGTCTGGTACAGAAATTGCTCTCAAGCTGATTGGAAGACACTGGATAAGATTGTTAAACAGGCCACAAAAATCATTGGCTCCAACCTTCAATCCCTACAGGACATATATTCAAACAGATGCTATGGCAGAGTCCAAAAACTATTGAGGGATATACATCATCCGGCTCATGGACTCCTCAAACTCCTGCCAACAAGGAAGCACTACAGAAGCATTAGATGCAAGACATCCAGATTCCATAATAGCTTCTTCCCACATGCTATCAAAGTGCTGAATAACAAACCCATAGCCTAACGCACTACATGAGTAAAACATTTGTGTGCAATATGGCATTGTTTACATAAACTCTCTGAATAGCTCACTTCATACATCTCTCTCTGCATTAGGAAAACTGAACTGTAAGTTTATGGTATATATATTTTTGATAAGTAAGTTTACATGTGTGCCTCTCTTATTATGGTACTGCTGTTGCATTTGTTGTGTTTCTGATGTAAATAGAGCTTTCAAATTTGTTTTATTTTATTTCGTTTTTTGTATCTTATTTTTTATATTTTTTGTTTTTATTGAATTTAAATTTTTTATTAATTTAATTTGTCCTGCTTCTGTAAACTGTCCTTCATATGGTGCTAGCCTGAGTATTGAAATTTCGTGCAGTGATATGCACTTCTCCATCAGTGTTGATCTGTATGACAATAAAATTTACTTTGAATTTGACAAGGGAGTATTATTATGCTGGCATGTATTTATATTCCAGCAAAAGCTGATGCTATAGAGCTTAAAAAGTGGAGAAAGTAATAATCTTTCAACAATGAATATTATTTATGGAAGTGGACTGGAACTTGATTTGCAATAGTGAGTATGTATCAGGGTAACCTAGAAAGGAAATACAGCAAGAGGATATATTTCTGAGGAAATCTATGAGAATACTTCGTATGGAAGATATGTATTCAGTAGCAGGAATTCAGAATGTATATATTCACCAAGGTGTAATGACTGAACTAGACTAGATGGAGTCATGCACTGATAAAAACTAAGATAAAGATGCAGTGTAATGAAGTAAAATGAAGCATTAGCAGTTTCCCACTTCTATGTTAAAATGAGAATTTAAGGATAGAAATTTGTTCAGAAGGGATAGCCAGTGAGTGGGATAAAATGAAAATGGAGTTTAAAATAGGGCAAAAATAAAAGAGGATATGTGGGAAGGAAGTAATACGAATTATTTATAGAGGCTGACAAAGGTTAATGTATTGCAGAAGAATGATAATCTGATGGAACAAGAAGAGGACTAACTACAGAGTGCTAAATGGAAAATAATGGAGCATTTAGATAATATGCAAGGGTTTAGAAATGTTGCTGTTAAGTAGCAACACCTTAGGTAACGGGAAGTAAAAAGGGTTTTTGCCAAACTTTTTATGACAAGGAAAATAGCCAGAAATCCTACTGAAGTATTAGAAATATTTTGGAAATGCTATGAAATTTTTTATAAGTCAAAGGAATGTGGAAGCTAAGAAAAGGCTCATATATTTATAGAAGACTTAATTATGCCAGCTTAGAAGAAGATGTGGTTCAACAATTAATAGCAAAGACAGAAAGAGATGAGATAAAACAGTGATGTGCAATCAACAAGGATGTCTCCAGAAACCGATAGTATTCCAGTGGAACTTTGGAAGTTAGTAGTGAAAAAGCGATAAAGATCTGGAAAATGTGGGGAAATAGCCATGGTGGCTTTATTACCCTTCATGCTCATTTTCATATAGACCCTTTTCAATTCTAGCCATGATTAATAAGTATTTTTCTGTACTTGCTAAGAAAATAGCAAATGTGTTGCCAAAATTGTCAGCTGTAGATCAGTTTGGTGTTGCAGAGGGAAGGTAAACATTTGACAACATTAATAAAATGGCAATGATCCAGAGGGAAGCAAAATATGAGGAAATACTGCTATCGCTGGTGGGTCTTGATGCAGAGCAAGCATTCGATAGAGTCAGGTGGAATTTTGTGAGTTGGGAAATGGAAGCAGTTGCACTCCCTGGTAGAATAAATAATAAGGCTAATTAGGGGGATATATGATGGGTCAGAGGCAAGAATTAAGGTGGGAGAAGTCCTCTCTGACAAGTTGTGTTTGAATGGAGGAATCAGGCAGGGATGTCCTCTTTCCCTTCTATTTGCTTTATATGTAGAACCACTACCAAATAAAATAAAAGACTCTCAAATTCAAGGATATAACTGGTATCATAATCAAGAAAATTTAGCTTTATTTACAGATTATATTATTTTGAACTTGATAAATCCAAAACAGTATATTTTGGTGTTGTGGAATATTTTGACATAGTTTCATGTCTTTTTAGAGTATAAAATTAATGAAGATAAACAAAGGCTATAGCTGTAAATTATGTACCCAAACACAAATTGGTTCAACAATACCCATATTTTTGGGGTCTTAGTTTGAAGAAGTATTTAGGTGTATGGATCAAAAAGGATTCTGTTATTGCAGCTAAGGATATATGGGAAGAGACTAAACTTAAAAGGATACAAAAAATGAGGAACTGGAAACTCTTAATTATGGATATTGATAGGATAAGCAATGAAAGTGTTTTTAGTCTGTTTAGTTTTATGTACAGGTCAGGCATATTTTTATAAACTAGAGAAGAAGTTGAGGACAATAATTACTATCAAGTTGAAGTAATTTATTTGGGAGTGGAACAGGGCAAGAGTTAAATGGCATACGTTGATCATCCCTCTACAGCAAAGTAGTTTGGCTTGCCTGTTTTGAAAGGATACTATAGAGCTAAGCATTTAAGGCTCATTTTCATAACACAAGCAGAAGGTTATAAATCACAGTAGAAAAAAGTAGAAAGGGATGATGATGAAAGGGGGGGGTTCTAGAAATAAGGAGATAGTAGGATTTTGGGTGCAGATCCCTAAGGAAAATAACAGCAACCATACAGGATATTATATTCAATAAGTTGCAGGAAGTATTCAAAGAACTAAGCCAACACAGGAATGGAGAAACCAGTCATCTCTATTGGCAAATCTCTAAGTAGGGGTACAGAAAACAGACTGGAATTTACTGGAAAATTGGAAAAAGATCCAAGGCATTGGAAACAACTAGAGAAAGAAAGCTAATATAGTGTGATAAGGCTAAGCAGAAGTCTGGACTATAGGTCAAAGACTGTCTTTTTTAAACAGGAACTGATATAATACAGGACAAAAAAAAAGGAACGGGGGAGTGCTAAGTGAAAGACCAGCTTTGGTAGAGGTTTTAGTTGAGTGTTGAAGAGAAGTTGTTAAAACGGAATAATTAGTAGGGTATATAAAATATTGCATGGTAACTATAAGAATCAATCAGAGGAGGTTAGAAAAGATTGGGAAGGGAGACTGGAAAGACATTTTACAAAGAACAATGAAACGACAGATGTATGTCTCCCAAGGGTGTGACAAAATACAGGTTTATGATTTTTGCTGGAAGTGTTTGCATAGGCATTTTTATACCTCAAGCATACTTTAATTTATTTTTCGGGCAGACAGCAAGTGCTGGAAATGTAATGCAAAAGAGAAAGGTAAGCTGGAACATTTTTGGGGGGAGTTTAACAAGTTGGCAAATTTTAAAATTCCCAATAGAATACTCTGTCAGAAACATTGTGGGAGCAAATCGCTTGAACTAAGGAAATTATTCTTTTGAGTTTGGGATACAGGATCTAAATTGCCTACACATTGTGAGGCATTACAAAATTTAATTCTGATGGCTGCTCAAAAAGCAATTACTAGAAAATTGAAATCAAAATCTAAACTAACTTTAATTGAAGTACTGCATATTGTAAATTGAGATAAAAAAAACTATAGAGGAGATCTTTAAAAAGGGAAGGAGCAAATTACATAGAAATAAATGCAATTTTTGGGAACAATACATGCAGAATAATATTGAGGATGAGGAGTGAGTTATAATAGAAGGCAGGAATTGAAAGCTGTATGCAGTGCTGGTGTGAGCAATGTATGTAATGTTGGAGCAAACAATTGTTAAAGAAAAAAACAAATATATAATGTATAATGCATGAATATGACAAATGTTTTTATTTTATTTATTTATTTAGCATTTGTTGTCCGGGAAAGTCCGACTAGGTTCCACAGATCCTGTTTTCAGCGGAGGCACAGGGAGAAATGCTCCAGACGCATGTCTTTAGAATGTTAATATGTTTTCTTTTTTTTCTGTTAATGTATGTGTGCCTGTGTTATGGGTGTTAATTTAATAAAGATGCTTTAAAAAAGTTATAGGTTTATGCAGCTAAAATCCATCCACAACCCCTTTTCCCATTTTTGCAAATGGGCGTATATGGTCAGGGTGTCACGGTTGGCCAAGGTTCACACTGCTGGGTCATAACAAATATCATTGTTAATTCAAAAAGTCAAATGGTTATTTATTTCTGCCAGGGCTTCATTTCTACTTAAACATATTAACTTTCACACTACTAAATAAGCAATATTGTTCAATACTTGTTAATAAATATGGTAAGATATGCTCCTTACTCTCTGTGAGTTCAGACATTATTACATTATTTAAACCTCAGTTTTCATAAACCACTTGTGAAACGGCTGAGAAAGTTTTCAAGCAAGCTTGCTCCTGCTGCATGGAACAACCTCCCTTCAAAAATTATATCTATTAATGACTTTTCTATATTCAAAAAAAGGTTGAGGGAGTTTAAATACAATTGCTTTAGAAGCTGTGGCTAAGCCAACTTACACAAGCAATGAGTTTTCCTCTTAAAGGGTCTATATTAAATAGTCACCTGTTTAGGTTGTTGAACGCCTAAACGTTGACAACTTAAAATTGCAAACGGCCATTTCCACACAGGGAAACAACCATACTCATGCAGATCTATCATAATGGAAAGTAGCTTTTGTGTCTCCTACAGAAAACATCTGCCAGATAAAGGTAGTGTGAACCACTGAAGGAAACAATGTCCCTGCTAGGAGCATTAGAAATGCTGCAGGCTTTGCAAACCACAAATTCTCAGGGTTCTGCAGTTACATGTGCTATAGCCTGAGTGTGACCATTATGTTTTCCCTGTTCCTGCAGTGGGAATGGTACATGGAGATGGTTGTTTGAAAAGGATCACAAAACGTAGATTATGTTGCGAGTCTTCTGAATTTCAGGATTTTTATATTGCTATTAGAAATAAGTGCAGGTATACTTGCAAAATGCCCTCCTTCCCCAATATCTTAGTTTCATGCCTTCTAAATATGATATTCACATTGAGAGATAAGATTTGAAGCTTGTATTCAATATTGTTACTTTAAGTTTTTCTTTTTTGAGTGCATTTTTTTAAACTCCCCACATTCCAGTTTAAAACTGTTGGTCTTCCCTAATCAAATGCCTACCTGTGATGCAGCCTTACCTTGTAAGTCTCTATTATGACTTACCTTCACTGGGACCTTTGCCTTCTCTCTGATTTGCTGAGGAGAAGGGGGTACAAGAAGTCATTATCTTGAGCCCAAGGTTGTTGGGGTGTTACTTTTGCCTAATCACTTCCTAGTCAGCACCAACCCAATGTACAGTGTACTCCAGACAACATTGGCATGTATTTACTTTTGTATGCATAAAAGTGGAGGGTGCAATCAGGGCTGTGAACTAGTTAGGTGTGCAGGCCTGTGTGATCTGCATCCACTAGCAGGCACCATACTGTAGAAAGTGATGTCCTCCTCAACGTGGGAGAGCTGGCCATCATCTACTTTATTTCTCCTCCCAACACAAATGGCCCTTATTACCTTACTATCTGAATATAGGACTGCTTTGGCGTAGAGACACTCTGCCCCCCACATGCATGGATCAATGAGTACTTTTTCAGATATATGTTTTGGCCTAGTCTCCTTCTCCTTTTATGTCTGATCCTTGTGGTTTTAGGTCTTGCTATATAAAATGAACCTTCCCCCCTTTTGTCCATTTTTTTTTATTTAACGGAGGATGCTGAAAGGACAAGAAGTGTTCTTTTGTCTGGCAGATGGTCATCTTTAAGTTTTGCAAGTAGTGAGTATATACTCTGACAATGCAATGGTAGCCTTTATTTTTTCATGCCATTAATACTGCCAGGGGAGCTTCTCCTGTCCTTTACTTGACATAGAGCTTCCTTATGACAGTCCCTTGTTTGTCAGCCTCTCGGCAATCCCACCCATCCCATAGATGGCTTGTGCTTATACTCAGAGGCTCATATCCCCCTCCGTCCCACTGTGACTGCATATGGGATGGTGATTATTATTGTGTGGCCAGCCCTGAGTACTTGATGCTCATTGTTGACCCCACAAAGTATTTTGGCAATACTTATTTCCAGTCAAAGTAGAAATTTAATACTTTCATTGATAATAGCAACACTGTGGTCAGAAAGTGCAACCAATTTTTAATTGTGTTTCTGCATGACTTTAAGTGGCTAATAATAAGGAATGGTGTTATGAGGCTATAATGTTTAAATGATTTTGTTTTTTAAATGGTGATCATTTCCCCCAGTGGTGTACTCTTTGCCCTTTTATTGGTCTTCATTTTCCTTTAGGCTTCTTCCTTCATTCATTTAAAATGAGAGTAGTTTTCCTTGTGAAAACCTGAAGAGTGGAACTGTACATCTTAAGAACTTAATTTTATTTCTGTTTTTATTTTGTTGAATTCTTTGGGCCTTTTTTTAGATTCAGCCAATAAATGATTTAAATTGTTGTATAGAGTAAGATTAAAAAACAACAATGTGATTCTGTTATTAAATGCTCAACGTCTCTGTCCTTCTTCTCCCTATTTACAGACCCTGCTATAAATAAACAACAATACAGCATTTAAAATATTTTAAATCAACTGTTTCTATCCACTAGAACAGTACCTTACTGTACTGTGATGGTTTCACTTTCAAAAAAACGTTTATCCTGCCCTGGAAAAGCTTGCTGCAGTCTCCAATTCATTGATGTCATCAAGGCCAATGAATACAGGTAGTTTTCTGGCCAATTCCCTCCCCAAACTGACATCACCATGACCATCCTAAAAACCCACCCATGCTGTGATGTCATGGCTCCCTGGTCCTTCCCCCACCCATACAGAAAGTAAAGGCTAGAACAAAGAAACAGTATATGAGTCACGCCTCTTGCTGTGAGCTGTCAATAACAGCAGGTAACAGCTCAAATTATCCTTAGCATTTAGACAGCTAGGGAAGTTAAGTGTGAAGGGGGATGGGAGATGAGTTGAAGTAGTACAATTCAGGTTTCACAAAAGACTGCAATTTATTCATTCTAAAAAGAAGCAGCAGTAAAAAGCACTTTGGAAGTCTGTTCTGCAGCATCTGCACTGTTACTTAAAACTGACTGAAAGACAGTAGTGTATGCATGTAAAATCAATACAGTGACAGGAGCTTTAGGAAGAAAGATGCCTGCGTGATGTAAGATTTACAGGCAGACTAAACTATCAAGATCACTTCAAGATGCTAGACCCCATGTGCTTAGACTCAGAAATTACATATATAAATATTTAAAAACCTATAAATAGACCTAGAATAGTTTTATAATGTAGGAAACACCAAGCCATGATAAAATAAACATGTTTTGTGTCTGTAGGTGTGGTTCTCCTTTAAGGAATTCCATCCCAGTCTCTCACTGTCAACCACAGGTGGCAAATTTCCTGTCTTGAATTTCTGAGGCTTCTGCTCAACTATGACTGACAAGTCAGAGTAACTTAGCTGGTTTGTCAGCTTTTCAGGAAATGAGCTACATAACTGTAGTTTCTGTGTTCGGTACAGACTTCTTCAGTAGCTTTTATAGTCCTTGTGGGAGATGGAGGATTTACTATGTGAGGTTTTCCTGGAGAACTGAAGTTTGAAATGTAATAGGTAATATGAGGTATGAGCCAGTGAAATAAATTTCTTATAAAGTAACTCGTTTTCTTTTTTTTTTGCCAACTCTCTCCCAGACCATAGACAGCACCTTTCTCCTCTCAGTTGCCTAGTTGACCTAATTATTACTCAAGGTGAGAACCCTAAGGCTAATTCATTCCTTGAGAGATTATAACTGTCGACTCAAGAGTAACAGCCATCATCAGTGTGTTAACATTTTTTTTTAATAATAAGCCCTACTTCCCTACTCATGCACATTGGTATTACAGGGAGACATACACTGAGTCTTTGCCATGCATGTGCACACCTCTTTGTGTGATTATCAGTTGTCGTCCCCCCAAAAGACAACTACTGCCATGGTATCCCTGGTCTATACCTAGGATTGTACCATGGAAAGTGCACCATGAACACCTGCCCCACCCGCTCATGAAGAGAGATGAGCAGGCTAAGCTGTACACCATACAGGCTTAAACAGGTGTCATAGCTAATAAATAAACGTGTGTAACCTGAGTAGTAGTCAATGCTTTATCCTTCTGTGCCAAAAGGACTGGATAGTAACACAAAGTTTCATGTAAACTGTATAGTGTGTAATGAAACTCTACAACAAAAATGTAACACAGGAAAATAGCTAAAGCATCATTTATTTATAAGAAGCACTTTATAGATTATTTCCCAGCAATGGAAACACACTATAGGACAAAGAAATGATGTGTTTGCATTTATTTTTTAAACCAGGATGGCATGACTCCTATATGGGCACCAGAATATGTGAAACAAATACGACACAACATAATTCCTTTAAAAAAGTATTTACACAATAACAGTGATGGTATATAAAGGGTAAGGTACTTGCTGCTTATTCATAACCATGTTTCTGGATATGTCATAGGTGTCATCTTGTTGTGGTTGGTACATCAAAATGGAATAACGAGGCTGACAGTAATCAAATGTTTGTAATATTGAAAGCATTGTGATATCACATCTGCTACTCAAGTGTGTGACAGATAGACCTTCTGCATCAAACATCATAAAAACATTACCTTTATTATAGCAGTGTTTATATGCCATAGAAAGTATCAACACCTGCTATTTGTCCCCCCCAAAAAAAGTATTGTTACAATTACCCTGTGTGTTATTCCAGTGTTTTATGCACTTTTGAATTTAAAAGCACATTGCAACACGTTTAACATTTTGACATCTTCCATTGACGTTGTCTGCTGTGAGAATATTCTAGATTAGTGTGTAGATTTATTAGAATGATATTAAATAGTATTTCCGTATATCTCAGTGGGCATTTTACAAGTATAAGAATTAAACCTTTTCTCATGTAAAGAAGACAACATATAAAACCTGTATCTTTTTTCATTTGTGAGAAAAATATAACTGCTGGAGAGAATGATCTTGCTAATCTGTCTTCTTCAGGTTGTCACTTCTGTCAGCTTTAATGCAATTCATGGGGGTTTAAAGAGAAAGTTTTTTAATATTCACGATTGTTGCATTTATGGGTCTGTTCCCTCTCTTTATTAAATATATTTATTATTTGCAGTATTTATTTTGCATTTTTCTGATATAATCCCCCCCCACACACACACACACCCACGACCACACCACCACCACCACCAATGATCAGGATTGTTGAAGTGCCATCCTATTTGCAGTATTTATTTTTGTCAAGGTTCTTGTATTCCTTGTTGTAGGGTGCACCAGCAAAGCAAACTGATGCTATACGATCACACTCACAGATGAACTGGTCACACACTTTTCCACCTGAAAATTGACAGAAGAAGCAACAGTTACTAAAGTGTATCTGACATAATCAAGATACAACAAAAAGAGACTCACTTTCATTTAGAACCTTTGAAATATGGTTTACATTCCCTTTCTTAAACTTTGCCCGTAGAGATGTGTTCTCGGGGTGGGGTTCACCTGATGGACTGGGGAATCACACATCTTCATCCCCTCAGAAAATGTATGCACACTTGCAATCAAGAAACAACTAACTATTTTCAGTTTATTAACAACAAGAGAACCAACCCCAATCCTGTTGACTGATCAGATGAGACAGAATGCCAGAGAATTCATTGCTTATTGTGCTCCACTGTGACCTGCTTCCTTGTATTCAGGAGATCATCCTCCACTGGCAGAGTTGCACTGAAGTACCATTCCTGATAACTTCTGATCATCCACACTGCAAGGAGAGTCCTGCTACCTAACCACATAGAGTCTGTGGTACTAGTTGATGACCTTCATTCATCCATCCACAATAACATAGTATTTCCTAGGTACCTAAAACCTTTCTCATCAGTTGAAAACCACACTCACTTAAACATTGTCACAGTGAGTTATTTTAGCATGCAGGGAAACTGAGATCTGCCACAGCACTCCAGTCCCGTATTCCTCCATATCAGATAAAATGGTGTTATATCAAAAAACTAGCATTGGTGGCTAGCTGTCTTCCTGTAAGTTATTCATATTACGCTTCTTACTGCTATGCAAAAGTAGAGTTCTGTTCTGTGGGGTGAATATAAACTAAACATCATGATAGGAGTAATTACTTTTTTAGGTGATTTTTTTACCCTCCATGCCCACTGACCATCAGGCCCCCCACTGACCTTGCACTTCTTTATTCCTCTACTACTTGTGTACTCCACAGTGTACAAATGAGAGATTACTGAAGGGGTGTGTACTCCACTGTACAGGTGAGAGATTACTGAAGGGGGTGTATACTCCACAGTGTACAGGTGAGAGATTACTGAAGGGGTGCATACTCCACTGTACTAGTGAGAGATTACTGAAGGAGATATGTACTCCACAGTTTACAAGAGAGAAATTATTGAAAGGATGTGTACTCCACAGTGTACAGATGAGAGATTACTGAAGGGGATGTGTACTGCACAGTGGACAGGTGAGAGATTACTGAAGGGGTGTGTACTCCACAGTGTACAGGTGAGAGATTGCTAAAAGGGTATATACTCCACAGTGTTCAGGTGAGAGATTACTGAAGTGGTGTGTACTCCACAGTGTATGGGTAAGAGATTACTGAAGATGTGTGTACGCCACAGTGTACGGGTGAGAGATTACTGAAGGGGTGTGTACACCACAGTGTACAGGTGAGAGATTACTGAAGGGGTGTGTACTCCACAGTGTACAGGTGAGAGATTACTGAAGGGGTGTGTACTCCACAGTGTACAGGTGAGAGATTACTGAAGGGGTGTGTACTTCACAGTGTACAGGTGAGAGATTACTGACAGGTATGTACTCCACAGTGTACAGGTGAGAGATTACTGATGGGTATGTACTCCACAGTGTACAGGTGAGAGATTACTGATGGGAGTGTACACAGTGTACAGGTGAGAGATTACTGAAGAGGTGTGTACACCACAGTGCACAGGTGAGAGATTACTGAAGCGGTGTGTACTCCACAGTGTACAGGTGAGAGATTACTGATTGGTGTGTACTCCACAATGTACAGGTGAGAGATTACTGAAGGGGTGTGTACTCCACAGTGTACAGGTGAGAGATTAATGAAGGGGTGTGTATTCCACAGTGTACAGGTGAGAGATTACTGAAGGAGGTGTGTACTCCACAGTCTACACGTGAGAGATTACTGAAGGGGTGTGTACTCCACAGTATACAGGTGAGAGATTACTGAATGGGTGCGTACTCCACAGTACTCTCTCACCCATATACTGTTGAGTACGCACCCCTTCAGTAATCTCTCACCTGTATACTGTGGAGAGATTACTGAAGGGGTGTATACTCCACAGTGTACAGGTGAGAGATTACTGATGTGTGTCTGTACTCCACAGTGTTCAGGTGAGAGATTACTGAAGGGGTGTGTACTCCACAGTGTACAGGTGACAGGTTACTGAAGGAGTGTGTACTCCACAGTGTACAGGAGAGAGATCACTGAAGGGTGTGTGTACTCACTCCACAGTGTACAGGTGAGAGATTACTGAAGAGGTGTGTACTCCACAGTGTACAGGTGAGAGATTACTGAAGGGGTGTGTGCTCACAGTGTACATGTGAGAGATTACTGAAGGGGCATGTACTCCATAGTGTACAGGTGAGAGATTACTGAAGGGGTGTGTTCTCCACGATGTACAGGTGAGAGATTACTGAAGGGGGTGTGTACTCCATGGTGTCCAGGTAAGAGATTACTGAAGCGGTGTGTACTCCACGGTGTCCAGGTGAAGATTACTGAAGGGGCGTGTACTCCGCTGTATACAGGTGAGAGATTACTGAAGGAATGTGTACTCCATGGTGTACAGGTGAGAGATTAATGAAAGGGTGTGTACTCCATGGTGTACAGGTGAGAAATTACTGAAGGGGTGTGTACTCCACAGTGTACAGGTGAGAGATTACTGAAGGGGTGTATACTCCACAGTGTACAGGTGAGAGATTACTGAAGGGGCCATAATCCAGGCTGTCATGCAGCCATTTGTACCCTTCCTAGCATTTGATGAAGTGAGAAATGAGTGCATTTCTATTTAAACTCTAACCCTGCTCTTGTTGGCTGGTGTTTGCATTTGCATTACTGTAAGGCCGTATCCCTCTATGCCAAAAGAACTAACTAGTAGCACAAAATACCCTTGTAGTGCATAATGAGTGCTTCTACCCATGTGACTGAGGGCTATCTTTACCTTCTCAGTAAGACAAGCCCTCATTCATATTAAAGAACTGTAGCTTCACCACTTGCATGTGCCAATACACCCAAGTGGACCACCCGTCACTCTCTTTATCCCTCTCCAGTCCAGGTGAGCCAGCACTAGCCACTCACTGGTTTATAGTTGGTTACTAGACTATTGGCAAAAGAGACATTTTTAAGCCTAACCAAGCTTACTCTAGATTTATCAAAATAGGACTGATGTCAATATCTCAAGGAATTTTGTTATGATATAGACTTGTACACATAAAGTGTTCACAGGTTGCCCCTGTCAGGTAGGGACATATGTGCCAAACCAGGGATATATTTTCGATTTCCCCATTCATTGATTCAAATTATGTTTAAATAGAGTTAGGGATGTGCTTTGCTTCACATGAATGTGAAGCCTTCTCCAGAGAACTGGTAATCTTTCATGCACACAGCCACCCTTCCAACATGTCCTGTTTATCTTGCAGACAAGGTTTAGGTCCTTAGAACTGGTATTTCCAATGTTATTTGTTTTGTGGATGTGCAACAGGTCCATCAGTTTGGAATCAGAGGATGTCCTATAGGCTAGGTATAGATCATCACACAGCAGTGTGTAGGAGACTGAGCACAGGAATATGGCTTTGAGATGGTCCACATAGGACTCGTTTACTGTCTGTATTCTTTTTTGAGGAACCTATGTGAGCTCTCAAGCTGTTTCAAGTGCCTGGTCAATTCCATGCCGAAGGGTGTGTCTTATTAAATTATTGGTCTGATGAGAGCTGAGTCCCGTGGAACAATGACGTGTTTGGACTTGGACTTCATGCTCTTACTTATAGGTTTTGCAATGTAGAGTGATTTTCTCACCACTGTAGACACATGGTGGTCAAACGTCAGGTTACTGCCAACATGCTTTCCTAGATTCCTGACCACTGGTATTATCAATGTGGTAATTTTAAGGGGTGGTTGTCATTCCAAAGGGTACCATTATGCAATTTTTTGCATTGCATTTCAGTTCATTTCTCTGGCACCAGATGTTTGTCTGTGTCAGGCCCTCTTGAAGTGTATCAGTATCTTTAAGGGGTTCAATGACCACTCCTAGGTTCCAGTTATGTGTAAACCTGGTCAGCCAAGAGGCACTTGATATTTGTCTTGACTTCAGAGAAGTAGATACCAAAAAGAAGAAGCCCCAACAACAATCTTCGTGGGACTCTACTAGTGACTACCTCTTTGTAGAGGTGGATTCCTCTAGCCTAACTTCTTGTCTCCTATCAGTGAGCCTGCTGGCTATCCATTGGGTGACATATGGGTTAATGCCTAATTTTCTAAGTTTATCTACAATGCCTGAGTGAGGTATTATGTTGAATTCTGTGGCCAGGGAAAGGTAGGCAGTTTGTACTGTTTTAACCTTGTCCATAAGTTTAGCGACCTTCTCAAAGAAGTCAACCAGGTTAAGTAGGCATAGCCTGACTTTGATGAAACCAGACTATGCAGGACCTCACTCCTATTCCTTCCCACCCAGTTTCCCAACTCCTGAACTGCTTTTTGAAGCTGATTCATAGCTGGGGCTTAATTCCTTCAAACCACAGACCCAGGCCCTGCAGTAGTTGCCCCCACCCCACCACCATATTACATTTCAAGCATCATTACTTTAAAACTTGAAAGATTGTCCTAACAGCAAAACAAAAGGAAAACTGATTTAGGATTGAAACCTTAATACTTTTAGTAAGAGACTTCTAAAAGCTCTCATTGTCTCTCCTTGAAGAAAAATAAATAATATTAGTCTGAATAAAAAGACAAGGTTGAACAAGATAAGGCAATTGCTGAATTGATGCTATTGGTGAACATTATTGATTGTATGAGGCACAAAAAACAGGTGACATAAATACATCACTAGTTGAAAATGAAAGCTGGACAACAATAGTAAATGGGAGGAGATAGAAGAAGCACTCAGGTGCTAGTAGACTGTTTTGGGTCCATGTAACTGCATTCTATTTCCAGGTGTTGTTACCCGAATAGCACAGGTATGCTACAACTTTGTATGCTGAGAGTTACCAACATGTTGGAGCATGTTTTATTTTTTTTACTGCCCCAGGAACTGCAGTACTGCTTGTCTGAAGGTATCAGAATGGTTTAAGTAGCAGCATCACTTACCCCCAAGCCAGGAAGCTTACAGTTCTAAGCCCACTTCAGTTCTGTGGACCTTGCTGATATGCTGCTGGAGGACATACTGTCAGTGAAATATGGCCCTAAACTGAAGTCCTTACTGTCCATATCTGATGCAAGTCTGGATTAATTGCTGCAAAATGGACAGATTGTGCTAGTACATTTGGTGAACAAAGCCACATTGAGTATGTATGCACATATCTATGTTGTAAGTATGTATAAGTGTACATGTGTTAAACATCTGGCATGTGTATGTGCTTGTCTGTGTTCACTGGCAGCGGGGATTAAATCTGTATTCACTATACTACACTACCAGTCTGTCATTCTTTGCACCAATGGAAACACAAGATCCTAAAAGGAGAAAGTTAATGTCTATTTTCTTCCAACAAACTACTCCTATAGAATAATATATAGGTTATAATATATAGGTTATAGGTTGCTGACAAATTATCAAATAAGAACTTGTTGAACCCAGAAAACTGCTGGCAAAGCTGATCAAAACCAGCTGATCTAATGTTCCTGCAGTTCTGTGGGAACTGGGGAATTTACACTTTTCCCACTGCATTTGAATTGTTATATATAATTAGTATGGGGTGGAGGGGAGCTTCCTATCTGAAAAGAAACATTTTTTTATTTAGGTTTTGCATGCACTAAGGCTGTTCCTCAGCACATGCGTAGTTTTGCTTTGACAGTTGTGATTTTGATGTATTGTGAATGCTGTGTGACATGTTGACAAACACAAATGTTGATAGAATGTTGATTTTATATACATACATATACATGCACACACAAATACATATAAAAATAAAATGACTCAATTTAAACATAGAACATGGTGTCATTTTCAGTTTTTTTTAACTCTTCTGTTCTGATTATATTTACTACAATAGGTATCCTCCTCTGAGAGGAGTACATTTATTTCTGCTATACCTAGACATATATGGGGTTCTCCCCCAAATTCTTAGCATCAATTATAGGAAACGTGAGAGACTTACTGTTACAGGTGAGTTTGCCCCCAGAGCAGGTGAAAGAGTAGGTGTTTGTGTATGGGTTGTCTATCACAGGTATGCATGCCGAGTGGGATTTTGCTTGTTTATAACAGCTGTCGTGTGTCTGGCAGCATCTGAAATCAAAACACAGTTTTTTGAGTTGTGCAAAGTAGTTTATTTTGTATTGTACTGGAAGACACTTTAAAACCTGAAGCAGGAACTCTGCATAACATCTTAAGGATCATGTGGGTTGTCACGTTTTTGGTTTTGTTTGCAATTTTATGCTTCAGAAATAGTTGACAAAAAAAAAATAAACCATTACTCCACGGAACCAGTAATATAAAAGTAATTGAATTACTCTGCTTTCTATGCTAAAACCATGCTCTGTATCTGCTGACAACATCCCATCCTACTTTCTTCAGATTGCAGCTCACTCTCTTGCTCTGCCTTTATATATCATCATTAATCGTTCTATATCAGAATCTCAAGTCCCAGCTATCTGGAAACAATTCTACACCCTACCCATTCATAAAGGAGGTAACTCTAAAGAAATCTCAAATTTCAGACCTATTGCTATTCTGTCCTCTCTTTCTAAAATCTTAGAGAAATGCATGCACACACAGGTTATTCAACACCTCTTACATGAAAAACTGCTCACTCCAACACAGCATGGACTACTACTGCCCTTCTCTCCTTCCTTAACACTATATCCTTAGCCAAAGATGACCATAAACTCATTTCCTGTTTATTCC
Source organism: Protopterus annectens (assembly GCF_019279795.1). Lineage (NCBI taxonomy): Eukaryota > Metazoa > Chordata > Ceratodontiformes > Protopteridae > Protopterus > Protopterus annectens. The sequence goes on from NC_056733.1 coordinate 737,304,604, forward strand.
TTGATCTCTCAAAGGCCTTCAATACTGTTTCACACTCTCTGCTACTTAAGAAACTAACAGAACTAAATTTCTCTACTGACACTGTAGCATGGTTCTCTAGCTACCTCACTGATAGACTTCAATCTGTCAGATGGTACTCTGCACTATCTTCTCCTCTTCCAGTTAAAATGGGGGTTCCCCAAGGATCCATTCTTGACCCACTACTTTTTAATATCTTTACCAACTTACTTCATTCCTCCTGCCAACACTCCTCTATTGTCCAATACACTGATGACTCCACAGTCATAACTATAGCTAAATCCCCCTCTGAACTCCTAGCTGCCACCCAATCTTCTTTTAATTCAGTAGAGATATGTCTCTCCAACAATCAGCTCATCCTTAACCAAAAAAAAAAAAACTGCTACTCTTTCTCCCTAAAACAGTCAATCATGTCAAAGCTTCCTTTTCTATGTCTCAAAATAATACCCCTATTCTAGTAGAATCAAGTACAAAACTCCTAGGTGTTACCATTGACAACCAACTGAAATTCAACCATCACATTAATAATTGCATCAAAAAAACTCATCAGAAGCTAGGACGCCTATATAGAAACAAAACAATTCTCTCCCATGAAGCTCGAACCACACTTACACATGCTTCCCTTCTACCTTGCTTAACTTATTGCTCCCAAATCCTTACTAATCTAAACTCTACTCTACTATCAACGCTTGAATCGACATACCACACTATTGCTAGATTTGCAGCTCAACAAACCTATACATCCCACCACTGTCTGTCCCCGAAACACTTAACACTGGCAAGAAATACCCCACCTACTTCAGCTCACACAGCTTCAAACCATACACTCAATTTTGTACCAGCCAGAATACTGTCCTGCCTTGTCTTCTCTTATATCTAACTACTCAGCAGCTAGAAATCTCAGGAGTTCATCCCTTGATCTATTACATATCTATAAACCCAAATCTAAATCAGGTCAAAATCTGGCATGGCTTAGTGGTAAATCAATATACAGCTGCTACCCTTCTATGGCTTGGAACAAGGTCCCCTGAAAATCAGAAATCTGAAAAATCTTTAAGTCGGCTACAAAAGAATACTACAAACAGCAATGGATCTGCCATTGCTCTCATCCTCCCTGACTACAACCATTCAACTAACATACTTCCTTCTACCACTGTCATCTGATCTACCTGCCTTCCCTCCCTCCCTCCTTCCTTCCTTCTTGTCAGTCATCTACAGATTCCCTTATCCTACTTCTTCCCTCACCCTCCTTCCTACTATCTATGCACCTCCTCTCTCCTCTCCTTCTCTGAAATTGTTACTGATTAAGTTCTTCAAACACTAACCTACTCTCTGTTGTCACCTTTCTCGACGTATTATCGTCCAAACAGAATGTGCCTTACCCTAGAATTACCATATATGTTTTTTTTGTGCTTATTTAAACATGCATGTTCAACAATCTTATGTTTGTCAGTGTTAAAATACTTAGTGTTTTTAGTCTTTTATACCAGTTTGTATAATCATTAGCTTATTTTTACTGTATTATGGAGCTTTTCTCCCCGGGACTCTGCTGAAAAAGAACTATGGCTCAGTCAGACATACCCGGTCAAGAAATGTAAAATAAATAAATAAAATAAATAAATAAATTAATTAATGGACCAGGAAAGACAACAACACAACACAAAACAAAACTGGTTTTGGTTCAGAGTCCACTTCAGTTGTGTAGCCAACAATCCAACAGACCATTTCAATAATGCAGTACTTTAATCATGTGATCAAATAATCCAATAATAACACTTAAAGAGTGCAATTAATAAAAATTCACATATTCCCTAGTAAAACATTACATAGACAATGGAGACACAAAAATGATGATCTATCTTAGTACAGTGCTTCGTCAGACTCATTCTAGTAGTTCAGATATTAATCATTCAATCTTCAGGGACAGTGACACCAGAGTGATATCCTGAGGTCTAGAGTTCAAGTCCAGAATGAGAGCTAATGTTGTCCGTGTGCTGCTGTGACTCATTCAGTCCTGGTGAAAGTAAAACTCCCAAGTTAATAATCCACGTGTTGTCTTTTTTAAAATGTCATAGTTCTTAAGATAAATCCCATTCATCCCTCAAAAATGCCATTGTTAGGCTTATGTGTGTGTCTGAATAATGCTTTATTGGTTCTTTTACATATAGTACCACTAAGATGTTCCCTAATTCTAAACCTCAGGGAATGTGATATGTGTCCTATGTATAAGGCCAAGCAAAGCACTGTGGCAGATATCAGACATTCAGTATTACATGTAATAAGATGTCTAATTTGATAAATCGGATTAATTTTAGCACTGAGAAAAGTCATTGTACACAAAATTTGGTACAACACAAACATTACAGTGTCCACAATTATATGATCCCCTCCCAAAGTTTCCTTGCAGTCTGTTTCTGTAAACATCTGATTAAAATGTTTGTCTACCATCAAACTGTGACAGATTTTTTAATATCGTTTGTATAAAATGGCAATCTGCTGATACCAAATTCTGAAAAAAACTGTCTTCACTTCATATTAGCCAACACACCTTATGAGTGTTAATACCATAAGTAATAATACATTTAGTTTTTTTTACAAAGCAATCCTGTAGTTTTTCTATATACATTTTTTCATATGCTCTTCCCCCTCCCATAATGCTAATGAGCAAGACTCCCTCAGTTGGATATAGTCCATTTGTACCCTATCAGGGATCTCCTTTTTCCAGCTCTGTTAGGGTGAGAGACATCAGGATGTAGGTGTGGGAATGAACTATCTACATTACAATGAGGACCCACAATTGCCTGCCCATATAAGTAAGCATACTCACAAATGAAGGCTAACCATACAATGGCTTGGTGAGCCAAAAATCCATTCCCCAGAATGCCTACACTGTGGTACAATGAGGATCGGGAAATGTATCCTTTTCCTTACTGTAGTGCAATCTCAGAGTTGGTATATATAATTTGCAGGGGGTGTGGGGGGGGTTCAGGTTGGCTTGCTCTGCTACAAAAATGTAAAAAAGTTAGATTTTTGTGTTTTTTTTTTGATATTCGAGTTTTCAGAAACTCATTCAAATGGTCTCTTCAATATATTTTTTGAGTTTCTAAAAAGTCAGTCATCTGACATAGACCTATATATATATATATATATATATATATATATATATATATATATATACTCCACAACCATTCCAGCACTCAAAAAATGATGAAATCCTCAACCAGCAGAAATAATCGACAGTTTATTGGCAAACCTGCAGTGTCTTCAGGCACACTGAAGACGCTGCGAGCGAAACCGGCCACCAGGCTGTGTATTTTGTGGGCAGGTTTGCCAATAAACTGTCGATTATTTCTGCTGGTTGAGGATTTCATCATTTTTTGAGTGCTGGAATGGTTGTGGAGTATATTTTGAAGTCCGTGCACCATTTTTTGGTTCCGCGCACCTTTCTGTTTTTTGGGAATATATATATATATATATATATATATATATATATATGTGTGTGTGTGTGTGTTCTGAATTTCAAAGAAGCACCCAAATATCAATGTTCACAAAGCTGACCAGAACATGATGTTTTTACATATGTTGACAAGCTACTACATATGCACTGAGCAACAATCTGTGCCCCCACATCCCCTGATAATTTATATATATTTATATATACACTAACTCTAAGCCCTCACAATGTCGGTGAAAGGGCATATTTCATATTTCCCAACCCTGAGAATTGTACAGTCTTGTACACCTATCAGCCATCTGTGTAGTCGATCAAAGTTACAATCGACGTAAATCAGTATTCCATTTTTCGTGTGAATTTGTAACATTTTCGTCAGGGGTGGATCAGAGCATGCCTTCTAGGAAAGGCATAAGTCACCTCTCAATAAATGGTATGAGATGCAATAAAGGGATAGGACCTTTACTCTGCATAAGACACATGTCTTACGCTTTGCATTTTTTTAGTGAGAAACCTCTGGGGCTGCTCCATTTGGTGTAAGTGCCTGGTTAAGTACATGCAGAAGGGAACATAGTACTCGACTGTGGGACTAATGAGGGCCGAGTGCAATGGCACAATGACTTCCTTTGACCTTGATGCCATGCCTTTACCTATAGGTTGAGCCACACCGAATGACTTTCTCACTATTGAAGCTACCTGGTGGTCAAAGTTTAAGTTACTATCTATCTGTGCTCCTAGGCCTCTCACCACTGGGTCTACTTTTAGGGCTGTGCTATTGGTATTATAATTTGCAGGGATATCTGATTTACCAAAGGGTATGTTATGCATTTTTTAGCATTTAGTTGCTGATCATGGTTTTGACACCAGTCGTTTGTCATTTTTAGGCCTGTTTCTAGGATGTTAGCATCATTTGGGGATTCAATTATGCTCCCAGCTTATAGTCATCGGCAAATGCTCCCAGCTTACAGTTGTTGGCAAACTTAGTGAGCCAGAGGCCCCCAGCATTGGCCTTCACTTCAGTGTATACCAAACAGGAGGGGTCCCAACACTGAGCCCTGTGGGACACCACTAGTAACAGGTTTCTTATCAGAGGTGAAGTCACCTATCCGGGCAACATGTGTCCTATCAGTGAGCCAGTCTGGTATACATAAGACAATGTAATGGTTTATGCCTAACTCAGTAGTTTTATCTATGATCCCTGAGTAGGAGATTGTGCCAAAAGCTTTGGCCAGATCTAGATAACTGGGGTGTACTATTTTACCTTCATCCATGGTCCTGGTGACTTTCTTGAAAAAGTCCACCAGATTAAGTAGGCAAGACCTCCCTTTGACAAAGCCAAATTGGGTCTGGTCCAGTGTTTGGAAAGTTCCTCGGTCATTATTGATCAGTTCCATGATAATTATCTCCATGGTCTTGCAGATAACACTGTTGAAACTTACGGGTCTATAGTTCCCTGGATCAGTTGATGGGACCCCTTTTGCAGAGAGGTGACCGTTGCAGTCCTCCTTTCCTCTGGGACAATGCCTGTCCAGAAGTTGGGGTTAAAGAAAGCCTCTAGTGATCCTGATAGTTTCTGTTTTAAGCTATTTAAGAAGCACCTTGGAATGTTGCCAGGACCCATGGAAGTTGTGTTTTTGGCTTTAGTGGGTGCAATAAGCACCAATTCCCTTATAATGACCAGTAAGGGGGATGGTTGGGGGTATTTCTTTTGTGTGTTAGAAGGCAATATGGGAGAAGTTTGAACTGAACATGTTGGCCAACAGGTGTGCTATAGTTTCATGCTGGTGTAAGTGTTGCCATTCATAACTAACTTGGCACATTTTTGAGCATTTCCCCTGACGTTACAAACTTAATTAAAAAAATTCTTATGGTTATCTTTCACCTGGGAGGCTATTTTTGCCTCATAGTTTGCTTTGACAGATTTGACCAGCTCTCTATTTTGTTTGTTTAGAAAGGTGAGTGTATTTTTGCAGTTTTGTCTGTTCCTTCTTGGCTTTGAGGAGGATTCTTTTTTTTCATTTTGTTGAATAGCCTTTTTATGCTAGGGGTCCACCAAGGTGGTTTATTTTTGCCTGTAATCATAGGTTTGATTCAAACAGGTACTGCTTTCTCTATGCAGCTATGAATATGGTTGTACAGTGCTTTTGTGTGCATCTCAGAGTAGGCCTCAATGTCATCCGAGTTCAGGGGGGCTTAGAAGTTTAATAAGCTGTCACTTAGTTTGAGGTTATTGGCCTCAGCAAAGTACTTAATGGGCTTGGAGTTTGATGGGGGTTGTAGGTTAGATTTAATACTAAAGGAAATCATTTTGTGGTCAGATCTTACCAGGGAGAAGTTAGTAATGCATGGAAAGTAGCAACATCCCTCCATATTCATACATACTAGGTCTAGGATATTTGTACCTCTAGTTGGGGAACTAACTAGTTGCTCAAGGGTGTTTGTGTTGATGAAGTCCAAAATCCTATGAGCAAGTGAATTATGGGTCATATAAGTCTCCCAGTTTATGGAGGGGTAGTTGAAGTCACCCAAATGTATGGTATTAGGCTGAATGTTAAGATATTTCAGTAGGTTTAGGTTGGAGGTATGGTTTTCCAGAGTTATGTTAGGGGACATATCGCTAGCAAAGATATGATAGGGGGTGACACCTGTGGCTAGTTGGGCATGGAGTAGCTCAAGCGAGTCTTTTTGTTGGACCATTCTAGCAGTATACTTGTCCTTTATGAACCCTGAGACACCTCCTTTCTTTGTTTTATCTTGAGCTGGATTGAAATGTATGAAAGGCATTTTAGCCTTTGATAGCCATGGTGCTTTGCATGGTTCTCAACCATGTTTCCATGACTGCCCACATGTCTGCATTTTTCAGAGTGAGGAGTATCTCCAGGGTGTGCAGTTTTTTTATTTAAACTCCTAACATCGATTAAAAGTGCCTTTAGGTAGTCACGGGTGATTTTTTTTTAAGTTGGAGGGTTTAAAAACTTAGCACAGCCTAAAAAAGGCACTATGGGGATAGATAAAGTTTTTGCCAGTATGTGGAAGCCAAATGGTGAGAAGTGGAAACCATCTCTGACAAAGCATAATGGTTTGTCAGTCATGTCTCCCCAGGCTGACAGGCTGACAGATATTGGATCCCCTTGTTATGATACCAAAAACTAAGCCAATTGCTGAAGTCAATATTTTTTTTGCTGGTACTGCACAATCATCATTGGTGAAGGTAGGATGCTACTCAAGGTTAGAGTCATACCTGCTTGGGACACATATTCAGAGACTTTCATCATGCCTCTCTTTATGTAATCCAGTGAGGTATGTCTTAGGTCATATACATCCACATGGACTATGACAGTGTTATACTAGTACTTGTGGTTTAAAGATCTAAGTGCATGTGTGATCTGGTGGATCCTGGATCCAGACAGACAGCTCGCTTTGACTTTCTTCTTGTTTAGCCTGATAAGGGAGCCATCAGTATGTCTTACAATGGAATCCCAATAAGTAGAATGTTTAGATGTGTGGTGTGTTGCCTTATGGGCTTGGAAGCGGGTCTACTTTGATTTTTAGCATTATGTGTTCAGTGAGGGGCTGACTTTTTGAGTGTGGGTGGGGCCACTGAGAGATGGTTTTAGGAGATCTTTGATGTTTGGGTAGATTACAAGTGAGTATCTCTGCATATGTGGGTTTATGTGTTTGTTCCTTAATATTGGTGATGAATGTTTTGGGTGTAATGATGACGACTTGGTTTGCATTTCTAATGTGTATATGTGACAGCTTTGCCTCTAATTACATTGAGTATCAACATCTCACACAGTGTTTGTATGTTCTAAAATTAAATGGTTGCCAGTGAACGTGAGGCAGTTACTACACTGCCTCAGGATGCCCATATCCACCAGGCCAGAAACAGAGATGACAGGGAAGTGCCAATCCATTATACCAGATCCTTAGTAGGTGGGAAGGAGTAGGGGAGAGGCAAAGGTGCAAGTGAAAGTGTTTAGTAGTATATTATAGGATGAGCTACAGTGGTGCAGAGCTTTCAGCTCTTTGAGCAGCTATGAAGAGTGGGAGATAATCGAAAGCATTTCCTGTAGAGGAATTTAAACTGGAGTAGTTTGCTTAATATACAAGGCAAAATTAAATACTTTTACACTGTTAAGCCTTCAGGCCGATCAGATAAACACTAAATAAGCCTTCCTCCAGCAGTTTCCAACTCAGATGAGGTGAATCAGCCTCTGCTCCCACCTGAGTGCAGAAATAAAACCTGCTTAATGTAAAACAAACTGGTTTTGAGCTTAAGTGCAGTAGCAAATGCTTTACAACAAAAGTTAGAACTCCTGCAGTAGCATGAATCCTTGGAAATAAGTTGACAAACTTTTGGAAAGTTCCCTACTACAGAAAAATGTATGCAAATGTAGGAGAACATCTACAAACACAGAACAATTTTGCCAACTTATTCAGGCTGAAAAACAGTGATAAACTCAACAAAACCAAGAAATACAACACAGAACTGTTAAATAGCACTGAGATAGTTAGAACAAGTGCAAAAAAAAACTTGTATCAGCTTTGTAGGTTCAGAGATGGTTTTAGATGAACCCAAGGTCTTGTAGTCACAAGTGTCCGATGTCAAGCACAGAGATGATCAGAATAAATGTTTTCCTACTGAAGACTTCAAGTAATTAGATCAAATAACTTAACCTACCATAAAATACCCCTACCTTTCACTTATCAGCACTTAAATCAAAACATCACCACCCTCCACCTGCTAGTCCATAGCCCATTTACCTAAAATCTAAACACTACTCATGTAACTTATCAGACACTAACTTTATTACACACACTAATCTCTATACTCTAAAATACCAATGGACCCCAATAAAATGCTTCACCTTAATAAGAAACACCTACACCTACCAGTCCGACACATCACCATTAGCTCACTTCTATTACTCATACTCCCTAACCTCATATGATACTCTACTGCAATCCACCAATCCCGCTCCATGGCAAACCTCTTCATTATGCAACCTAAATAGCCCATTTAACTATACTATAGGTCCAAACCTTTTCTATACTAGCCACATAGACTACCATGCAAACAAATTCCAACCTCTAAAAAAACACCCCAAACCTGTCAAAAACACACCAAACTCCAAAGCAAGCTTGCCAAACTCCTTTTGCACCTTGTTAAGCAATTAAACCTCTCTGGGGACATACACCCTAATCCTGGTCCCATTACCCTAACTAATATGGTAAGCTGCTCTATCACACTCAACCCTGGGCTATTACACCAAAGAAACAAATGTTTCCTTGTTCTCCTTAATATGAATGTAAGAAGTACTGGAAATAAATTTCATGATCTGCATGCCCTACTCTCCCGATATTGTAATATTAACAGAGACATGAATAAAACCCGACAATAACAACAATGAAATCATAGCTCCCAGATAAAATACTCTATGTAAAGACAGACAAACCAGAAGGGGCAGGAGAGTAGCAATCTTATTCAAAGATCACCTAATACTTGACCATTTAGATTTAAGCATCCCTGCCTTTGAAAATGCAGAATTAATATTTGCCAAATTAAAAATTAACTCCAAAAAACACATTAACATCATAAGTGGTTATATCCCATCAGGTAACAATATTCCCACACTAGAAAACATACTACACTGGATCTCTAACTCTCTCCCACAGGAAACTGTCCTGATGGGTGACTTCAACATTGACTGGCTCAACTACTCCTCTCAAAATCCAACATCTCATGTTAACCTCCATGGGTTCACTCAACTCATCACATCTCCTACGGGGATTGACAAATCTTCCAAATGACAGTCTATCCTCAACCGGATCTTAGTTAACAACCCCACCCTACCATCTCAATCAGACTCTCTCCCTTACGGCTTGAGTGACCATCAACTAACCATTGTTGAAAGAACCCGTACTCACCAAACCAACAAAACCACCTACCATGTGCGTAATCCGAAATAATAAAACCTTCAACCTGAACAGGTTCATTTCCACTCTAAAAAGCTGCAACTTGGAACCTCTCAGACAGCTACCCCTGAAAGACACTGTTACAGCCTTCATAGGTTGGTACTAGGCTATCAGCCCTATACAAGTCTAGCCATAATAATTCCCTGGCTATTTCTTCCCACACTATTTATTTCCTCTTCACTTTACTTCAGCTCCACCTTCTTAGATATACCAAACTGTAACACACCACCTAGAACTGTTAGCGTGAAAGCAAACTATGCACTCTGGCTAAGTAAAGAATGCAGATCCCTACACAAGGCTAGAGATAAGGCTTGGGAACAGTTTCATAAAAACAAAACCCAAATAGCAAGACAAACATTCTTAGAACTGTGAAACAAAGCTAAAAAAACTAATAAAATTAGACAAAATTAACTACTACCATAATATCCAGAAAAACACCACAATAACCCTCAAAAGTTCTGGGCTGCAGTTAATAATGTACTACTGTCAGGTAAATCAGCTACTCCCACTCTAATTAAACAACCAGCAATTCTGATAATTTGGCAACCCAATTCAGTAAATACTTTACAAAGACTATCCAAGCCCTTGCAAATTCTCAGACCACCTCCAAAACTCTGTCCCTTTCACACACCAGAACAACACCAACCCCAAAAACAGCACCAACCAAGTTACATTACACCCAATGTCTGCTGATACCATAAAAACTACTTTAAAAAACTGAAACCAACCACCTTAGCTGCAGAAAACCTCCCAGATGACTTTTTGCAAATTGCAGCAGAAGCAATAGCATACCCAGTAGCCATACTCATAAACAGATCAATATCTGAGAGCCTGGTACCTGTTATTTGGAAAATCTTCCACATTCTACCTTTAAACACAAGAGGTAATTTCACCAACCTTACTAATTATTGTCCAAATGCCATCCTATCTCCCTTATCTAAAATCCTAGAAAGAATTGTACATACCCAATTCATGGACTACCTTCATGCACATAAACTCCTGTCAAACACTCAAACATGGTTTTCTCCTCTCTCACAGCACTGCCACAGCCCTAATGTCCTTTACCAACACAGTGAATCACCATAGAAATAACAGACAATTTGTATCTGTCATATTCTTGGACTTATCCAAAGCCTTTGATGTGGTGAATCACAATAAACTCATCAGTGTTCTCTCAACCCTAAACTTTAGTAACTCTATCAGTTTGTTCCAAAGCTACCTAGCAGGATGACAGCAGGCTGTCCAATGGCAACACCACCTTTACCCTCTTCTCCCAGTTGCCTTAGGGTTCCACAAGGCTAATCCTTGGGCCTCTACTATTCTCTCTCTTCACCAACCAGCTCCAGTCCTCCACACTTCATGCCTCAGTGGTTCAGTATGCAGATGACTCAACTCTAATATGCTCAGCCTCCTCCATACAGACCTCCACAAAATAACCCAAGATTACTTTCTATCTGTGGAAACATGGCTCACTAACTCCCAACTCATTCTAAATCTCAACAAAAATAAGCTCCTCTTCTAGCCAACAAGATTCCCCTCACCTTCCCTGTCCTTTAACATCTTATCCAAAAATAAAACTATTAACACCCCTTATAACTCACACTAAACTGCTAGGTGTAGAAATTGACAATAACTTGAAATTTGATATTCACATAACTTGAAATTTGATATTCACATAGCTCAAATCATTAAGTAGGTCCACAAGAAACTCAGTCTTCTATACAGAAACAATTTCTAACAAGAAACTCAGTCTTCTATACAGAAACAATTTCTAACAAGAAACACCAAAGCTACTATTTCTCACACACACCTCTTGTCAACACTCCTATACTCCTCCCCAATACTAAACAACCTCCGTAAAACTGATATAAACAAACTGGAATCTTGTTACAATAAAATTGCCAAGTTTGCCACTGATGCCACATACAGGACACATCAATGTACATCTCTTAAACAACTAAAATGGCTAGAATTTTCTCACCTGTTACACTTTAATCAATTAACCTTTGCCCATAAAATACTGCATCAACCAGATAAAACCCCTGCTGTCCAAAATCTCATACAACCTTATACCACTTCTAGATCCCTCCGCTTCAGTGACTAACTCCTCCTAGATATCACCAAAGCTAACAATTCAGCTGGAGAGTCACTCTTCTCCAACTTCATTCCTAAAATATGGTATAAACTGCCAACCCCAATAGTCTCCAACTGCTCTATACTACAATTTAAAAAACTCCTGAAAACACACTTGGCTCTGTCCTTGCAACTGTCCTGGATAGCCTTTACCTCAGTCTCTTTAACTAAATATTGCTCATTGAGTATTATCTCCCACCAATATCAGGCCTCAACTGTATCAGATCTTGCTCTCTCTCATTTAAATTATATATATTCATTTATGATGTGTGATAAAAATGTGTACTTCTAAAGAATTGTACTGGACATCATTATCTAACTGTTGTTGTGAATACTTCTGCAATTCCACAAGTTTGTCAACTTCTGCATTGTTTGTATTGTTTATTACTGGAGCTTTTCTCCCTGGGCTTCTGCTGAAAAAGGACCCATGTCCAGTTGGACTTTCCCAGTAAAGGCATGTAAAATAAATAAATACATTTTAGACTCTCCCTCATGTTTGGATATCGGGATGACTAGTGTTTTAGTACTCATCTGTGATTAATAATAGTGTGGCATTGACCCTTATGGTGAACAAGGTACAGTTATGTATAACTTTACTGCAGCACTAGGTGTTCTTATACAGGGATCTCTGTTTTAGACTAGACTCCTGAGCACATTCACCCATATCTTCCTTGTCTGTAGACGGTTGGGGGTGTATAGGCTCCTTGCTGGGGAACCACTCAGGCACACTTGATGAATGTCGCCTTTGTCTCTCGCATCAAAAAGAACTGAAGATAGTGTGAGCACCTCTCCTATTTCTACTCAGAGAAGAACTAACATCTCTGGCATGAGCAGTAGCCCAGCTCACCCCTGGAACAACTGAAGTTCATGAAGTCTT